>NW_007727234.1:271908-280887 GCF_000696425.1 Galeopterus variegatus
GATTTGAAACTATATATGATAGTAATATTGATTCGATCAACATATCTCAATGTTCAACCCCCAAAATATGTATAATCAATTTTGATTCAGTAAGTAATATAAATTTAAAAAAAAAAACCCAAATGGAAAGTAACAAGCACTGGCAAGGATGTGGAGAAGCTGGAACCCTTGTGCCCCTTCATACAGCCTCTATGAAAAACAGCATGGTAGTCTCTCAAAAATTAAACACAGAATTACCATATGATCCAGCAATTCCACTTCTGGGTACATACATGACAAAATTGAAAGCAGGTTTTCCAACAGATATTTGTACACCCATCTTCATAGCAGCATTACTGACAATGGACAAAAGATGAAAGCAACCTGAGGAGCCACCGATGGATAAGTGCATAAACAAAATGTGGTATGTGCATAACATGGAGTATTATTCAGCATTAAAAAGAAAGGAAATTCTGACACGTGCTTCAAATGGATGAACCTTGAAGACATTACGCTGAGTGAAATAAGCCAGATACAACAGGACAAATATTGTATGATTGCACTTATATGAGGTAACTCCAGTACCAAACTCACAGAGACAGAAAGTAGAATGGCAGCTACCAGGGGCTGGGAGAGGGGAAATGGGGAGTCGATGTTTGATGGGTACAGAGTTTCAGTTTTGCAAGATGGAAAAAAGGTCTGGAGGTGGATGGCGGGGATGGTTGCACCTCAGTGCTAATGTACTTAATGCCACTAAACTGTACACTTAAAAATGGTTAAAATGGTAAATTTTGTGTTATGTATATTTTACCACAATTAAAAACAATAATGCCTGTACCTTTCAGCTATCACATTGCTACACCCCCTCACCCCTCTTTGTGCACCCTCCCTGCCTCTGGCAACCACAAATCTACTTTCTGTCTCTATAGATTTCCCTATTCTGGACTTTAACATGAATGAAATCATGTGATATGTGGACTTTTGTGACTGGCTTCTTTGACTAAGCATAATGGTTTCAAGGTTCATCCACCTTGTAGCATGTACTCATTCCTTTTTATGTCTGCATACCCTCTTATCTTCTGAGGTTTGATAATACAACTTCTTTCCTTGGTCCCTTCATCCTGGGAATGGTAGCTGCTTCCTGCAGACATATGTCCGTGATCCTTTAGAGTTCTTTTTACCTGCTCAGTTTCCTAGTTAATAACTTTGTGTCTAGGTAACAATTCTTTATATTAAATGCTCTGTTCAAGTCACTAATGTGATTTCTGTCTCCTTGTAGAGGATTTATAAAGCAAATGTACCTCACAGGGCCTGGTTTTCCAAAGCCCTGCAGTTTCAAATATTGACCTTGCAAAGGACAGGAAATTTTCCCCAGGCTA
Source organism: Galeopterus variegatus (assembly GCF_000696425.1). Taxonomy (NCBI): domain Eukaryota; kingdom Metazoa; phylum Chordata; class Mammalia; order Dermoptera; family Cynocephalidae; genus Galeopterus; species Galeopterus variegatus. Next base: position 273,267 of record NW_007727234.1, read on the forward strand.
TTGAGTCTTTGTTGCAAGATAAGAATTGTAACACAGTAAGGCTGCTGGTTCAAAGACAGACAGGTTACTAATTGATATGTAAAGTTACTAAAAAGCTGTTGGAGGGAGAAGGAATGTTTGCTAAATCAAGCCTTTGTTAGTGGATCACTTAATTGTCTAATAGAATGTCATCTGACTTGTTTTTACTGAGTGTTACCAGCTTCTATTGTAAAAACTTGTTAAAATGTACTTAGCAAAACCCCACCTATGCCTCTTCCTGTAACTTCTTGGTCTGGAGAATAAATGCAGGAAGAGAACCCCAATTTGTGGTTAATTTCCAAATGGAAGGATGCCTCATGCTTGAGGGTCCTGGGATATTAACCCCTTTCTGGGGCTTCTCGCTGCTCAAAAGAGATGGGCTTTGAGTAATCTTTGACAGCTCCATCACCCAGGGGAAAAGGGGTGACAAATCCATGGGAGGCAAAGCAACATCTCCTGACCAAACCTGGACAGGTATCCAAGAAAACTCAAACTCATTTGAATCCCTGGGCTGCTCACGCAGCTGCCCATTTTAATGTTCCATATTCTCCTTTGCTCTCTGCCTCCCCTTCCTTCTGATTATGGTCACCTTGCTCTTATTCTCCTTGAATAAGAGCAGCTCAAATTGATCTGCAGCTCAAATTGATCAGGAAGTAATATCTCCTCCCTACAAATTCAAGGATTGCAACATTTAAAGAGCACCTCCCTCCTGTGTGGAGCCATAGGTGCCGCTGCCCTCGAAGACAACCCATCTGTAGTTAATTCAGCAGCCTTGAGTCTGTGGGCAAATGGAACAGATTCTTTTTAATTTAGAGGAGCCCAGCACGATGAAATCTTACCCAGCATCCAGGCTCCAGAACACACTGAAAAATATATTTCCATACCCAATCAAAATTACGCAGGAGTGATTTTTTTTAAAGACATGTCCTTTTGTATAAAAGTGTAATAGTTATTGATTGCCTACCTTTTTATTAAGATGTTATAGTTTTCCAGAAGCTTTCACAAACAGTTCATTTGAATCTCAAAACCATCTTATGAGGAAGGTACTACTGTTATTTCCATTGAGCTGAAGAGGAACCAGGCTTAGAGAATGTGAGATTTGCTCAAGCTTAAACAACTTGTTAGTAGCACGAGCAAGACATGAGCCTGTGTGTTCTGCAGCTCTGCTGAGAATGGCTCAGTTTCTCATACGCTGCTGAGGGCTGGGGCTTGTGGGAAAGGGTCAGAGACAGGGAGGAGGCAGCATAAATTTGCAAAACTTTTCTGCAAAGTATTCGGAAGTATGTGTACCCTGCCATTCCCTTCCAGGTAATAAAACTACAATTATCAAAACAGTTTCTGTTAACAGCTAGAACAATGAAATAGAAAAAATCTGGAAATATATCTGTACTTTGTTCTTTTATATACTAAATTGTATATATATGAAGCAGTGGGTAAAACGGATTCTTTAATAATTAATATTAGAACCATTGGAAAGAAATTTAAGTTTGAGTCTTAGCTCATATTTCCATACTAAAATAAATTTCAAGTGAACTAAAGGGGTAAATGTAAAAAATAGAGATCATCAAAAAAAGAAAATGAAGGTCACTATTGATTAGACTTCAGCAAGTAAAAAGATCACAAAGAAAAAGATTGATACATTTACATACAAACAAGTTTTAAAACGTGTGTATCAAAAATAGCATACATTCAGGGGCTGGCCCGGTGGCGCACTGCTATAGTGCGCCACTTGGGAAGTGTGGTGGCGCTCCCGCCGAGGGTTCGGATCCCACATGCAGACCGGTTCCCGCTCACTGGCTGAGCGAGGCGCGGGAGCAACACTGAGGGCTGCGATCCCGTTGCCGGTCCCGGTCCGGTACGGGGGCGACACTGAGGGTTGCGATCCGTTGCCGGACACGGAAAAAAGACAAAAAAAAAAAAAAAATAGCATACATTCAAAAGGGAAATCATAAAGAGAAAATTTTCAGCAGATATAATCATACGGTTACTGTCTACAATGTATAATTAGACAATGCTAATAGCTCAATAGAAGACTGGGCAAAGAACCTGGGCGGTTCTCAAATGAAGTATACATGAAAGAAATGTTCATCCACTCAGTAATCCATCAAACAGGACTTTAAAAATTAAATACAATACTTCGTATTATTGAGGATGTGGTAAGATATAAAATGAGGACGTGGGAATGTATGGTTTGTACAACCTTTCAGAAATGCATTTTGTTGTTTTGCAATAAGAGTGTTTAAAATGTTCATGCCCCTTTTCCTAGTGACATCTTCTGGAAATCTATGCTAAGGAAATAGTCATAAATGCAAAAATATATTTATGTATAAAGGCATTCATTGTATTGTTGATTATAAAAAGGAAAATTTTAAAGAAACTTTTATTCCAACAATAAAGGAATGATTAAATAATAGAATACACACAATACAATACTATGTAGTCATTAAAAACATATTTTAAAGTAGTTTTTAAGACATAAGGAAATGCTTGCAATATAATGTTAAACAAAATAGATGGGAGATCCAAACTGAATGATTCTAATGATATACCTAATCTTACAAAAAAGATTGGAATGAAATATACCAAAATATTGAATAGTGGCTATTTCTGGATCATGGGATTGTAATTTTAATTTTTTTATTTATCCTTTTGTTTTCAAATTATCTAAGGCCAAGTCTAATTTTTATAGTGAGAAAATTTAAAATATCAAAAATCTACATCACTCATATCCCAACCAGTATTGAATGTGGTGCTGCGAAGAAGCTTCACCCCTCCAGCAAACTACTGGATCATGTTGCAGACCTCGTCTTGGGGGAATGAATGATTTGCCAGTAGTGAGAGACAAATGAGGGAGTTTCTAGGGAGGCAGGTTAATTTACGGCTCTTCAGGAAAACATACCATGTGTGAGGCAAAACCCACAGGGGATCTAGAATGTGTGGCAGATCACGAATTTAAATATCCAGTACACCCAGATGCACATTACTGAATCTTGAGAGAGAGAGAGAGAGAGAGAGAGAGAGAGAGAGAGAGAGAGAGAGAGAGAGAGAGATTGATCCATGGAGTTAAAGCAGGCAGGCTTCTAGATTCTGCCCGCTTCCTTTCCCACTACATGCTCTCTCACAATCAGGAGCGTTCCTTGCTCCCTTTCTCTCTTCCTTATTGAGTACTTACTATCTACCAGAACCAGATATTATTATAAGAGCTAGGGATACATCGGTGAGCAGACTAGTCCCTGCCCCCGCAGAACTGATATTCTAGTTGGGAACTAGGCATTAACTTAAACATTAAACTAGTAATTGCATAATTATTCTCTTAATTACAATTGTGATAGATGCCATGAAGAAATAGTATGTATAGGGAGCTCTGGGTTCACTTACAGGGCATATTATTTGGGATTATGTTTGGCTACAACAGGCATCTAGCAAGATACAAGAATATTTCTCTTCCAAGTAAAGGCAGTCTGGATGCAGGCAGCCCAGGGCTGGTATGGCAGCTCTGGCATCACAAGGAATCAAGCTCATCACCTTTTGATCCACCATCTCAGCATGTGGCTTCTGTCTTCAAAGTTACTTTCTGGTCCAAAATTGCTGCTAGAGCTCCAGCCATCATGTTCACATAGATAGTGTCAGAATTGAACTAGAGGGCACGCAGGTGGTATCTACTACGAAACTGATTGCTTACTTGCCGGTGGGAGAAATGCCCACACATTTGGTCACAGAAGTCTGTCTTCTGTATTACTGACTGACTAAGAGTATAGGAAAAACACTTTAGTGTGTGCTTTTTTTCCCACTCATTTGGTGTCAGAGGACTGAGGATTGCTAGAATGTCCCTGGATCATGGAAACATGTGGTTTGGGAAGAAAAAGGATAAATGAGTGGGGGATGAGGAACCTTTGATTCTTGGGTGGCCATGTGGTCACCCATGGTATGGATTAGTTACTAAAGGTAAAAGTTATCAGTGAAATTTAGGAATGGATCCAACTCCCGGAGGGTTGGTTCACTGTATGCATCTGGTGAGGAGAAATCTCCACACATTTGGTCAAAGAATTCTGTCTTCTGTGATGACTGTGCTGTGAAAGCAGAGGAAAAACAGTTTGTGCATTGTTCTCCAAACACAGCCAATTAATAGTACTGAGGTAGATCTGTATAAATGCAGGGATTTGGTCTGTTTTGTTCCCTGCTATATTCCCAATGCCTAGAACAATGTCTGGCAAATAAGAGACATCCAATAAATATGTGTTGAATGTATACATTGGTATGGAAAAAACATTTCCATGACCCCTGAATGTTCCCTTCTGCTCTTTTCCAATCAATCCCCACCTCTCAGAAGCAACCACTATTCTGATGCTAATTACCATAGATTAGTTTTGCCTCGTCTTGCATTTCATACAAATAGAATCATACATCTGTACTCTTTAATGTCTGACTTCTTTTGCTCAACAAACTTTTTTGAGATTTATCTATGTTGTTATGTGTATCAGTAGCTCATTCTTTTTTACTGCTGAGTAATATTCTACTGCTTGAATATAGCACAGTTTGCTTATCCATTCTTCTTTTGATGGACATTTGGGATATTTCCAATTTGGGGGTATTATAAATAAAGACGTTAAGAGCATTCTTGTACAGACCTTTTTTTGTGTTAATATCTGCCTACATTTCTCTCTCGTATATATTCTTTCTGGGAGTAGAATTTCCCGGTCGTAGGGTAGGTGTACATTTAGGTTGATAAACTGGCAGACAGTTTCCAAAAATGGGTGCATCATTTTACATTTCACCAGTTATGTATGAATGTGAGGTGGAGATCTTTCCCACTTGTATTAATTTTATAGCACAAACTTAATACGCACCTAATAAGGACTTTTTAGAATACTGACTTTTAAATCTACTTAAATAAGAATAAGAAAATCTGAAATGAAATCGCCTGTCTGGAAACTCTCCAAAAAGGCAAGAGATGTTCTACTCAGGATCTGTGGCTTCATCTGACAGGTTCTACTCGAGTTTTCCAGGACAGCAAAATGCTTATCCATCTTGGCATGGGTTTCAATGGATCAAGCCACCAAGGGATCAATTTCTTTCTCTCTCTTTTTCTCTCTGCCTGTAACTGAAACCTCACAGTGATGTGGAAAGGGAGGGAGTGTTGGAAATGTGAATCGATGTCAAGTTCATTCATAACAAGCATTTATTACAAACTGTGTGCCCATCACCTTGCTAGACACAATGTTAAAGAGGAAGGATGTGGAAGATTCTGTGTTTGTTCTCGAGTTGCTAATGATCTAGTTGATAGATACAAGAGGGCAACTCTTCCTCTGTCCACCAGGTAAACATTGGTGGTGTTCTGGATTCTGCCCTTTGCCCTTTTGTTGTTCTATTCTACCTGCTCTCTCTGGCTCATCTCATCTGAGCTCATGATTTCAACTAACCACCATGCTTCCCTCCCAAATCACTACGCCTGGTCTGAGCTCACTCCTGGGCTCCCAACGTGTGTCTTCCAACTGCTTTCATCGTCAACTCCTCTCTGTCACGCATAACTGACATGTAATTCATCAGTAAGTTTTGTTAACTTTGCGTTTGAAATGTAGCCAGAATCCTACCTTTTTCCACCACTTCCACCTTCATGGCCTTTGTCTAAACCACAATCCTCTCTGGTCTGCATGATCATAATACCTCTTGCAAACCAATATCACAATTTTCTTGTGGCTGCCTGCTCCTTATGCACTTCCCTTTCTTTTGGTAATGGAATTTTCTTTGGTGAATGTAACTATCAGGGTCCCAGCAGATGGTTAATATAAGAAGAGTTTGGTAATAGTTATACACAAAAGTGTGGACAGGGTTAAGGGAAACAAGCAAGAATGATGGTATGATACCCTGAGGCTGGCAACAGAAGACAGCCATTATCACCTCTGTAGGGCAGGAGAAGGGAGAATGTACCAGAACTAGGAGAAAGTACCTGTATGAAGACCACTTGACAGAAGCTTCAGGAAATGTATGTAGCCAACCTGCAGCGACCAAGAAGAGGCCAGTGGAATAATACCCTTACTTCAGCCTCCCCCAACCGTGTGATCTCCTTTTGATGTCCTCTTAATGAATTCAACTGTAAGCCACAGAACAAAGGTCCTCCTGAAGCAGTCCATGCAGGTTTGCTTCTTGAGGCGCAAATTGGGAAGGAAAAGGGTGGAGAATAGATCTGGAGAGACCAACAGAAAATGCAGAAAGTCACCTCTTCCCAATTCTCAGTTCTTGAGATGTAAGAGGAGCTGACCTTGCCCCAGCTCTGGAGGTGAGCACATGACCCAGGCCTAGGCTTTCAGAATATTCCTGCCCCTTCTCAAGAGAGTGGTTTAGTGATGCACAAGTAACCCAAGTCACATCAATGAGATGCAGTCCTGGGACTTTGTGGACAGCACTGGGGGAAAGAAACTCTTTGCTGGTAAAGATGTGATTTGAATTTGTAAGCAGCCATTCTGCCCTCCCATGGGGAAAAGCAGCCTGAGAACGAAAAGTTAACATAAAGGAAAATAGAATCAAGAAATGAAAGACTAACTCCCGATGTCACAGTTTAAGCCTCCACATACAACCGTGTCTGAAGCCCTGAACTTTTTGTTATGTAAGTCAACTAATTCCATTTGTTGTCTAACCCAGTTTGGGTGACGTATTGCATGCAAACAAAGAGAATCTTGAATAATACTTGTTAATACTTACCCCAAAGGTATACCTATTTGACTCTAAATATGCTGTTATTTTTATGGAATGCTTTTCATCGTCTCCACCTAGAAAACTCCTACTCCAGTATTCTCTTAACCGCAAAGCATTCCCTGACCTATGCAGGTGGGGTCGCTCCCTCCTTCCTCTGCTTTGTGAGTACTTTGCAAATGTCTCTATTAGTGCACATACACAATTGTATCACACCACTGTCCCCTATCTGTGAATTCCTCAAGTGGCAGATTTGTACGGACCTTACCCTTGGAAGTGCAACGCCCATCAAAGAGTGTAATACTTCAGGGAAACTGAGTTAAACAAGGCTAAACTGGTCTTCTGACTTAGGACCTCTCAGAGCCATTTTTGTGTTAATGTGCATCATGGTTCTCCCAGCAGGGGTACGGAATACAGCAGTTTTCAAACTCATAGGATGTAAAAATTCAATTTTTTTGCAGAAGTTGCTGTGTTAGAGAAATTTAGAGAAGATAAGATTACTGCAGTCTTTAGCCGGACCTTAACAAAAGACCTTAACAAAAGAAGTGGCTCTCGATAAATATTTGTTAAGTGAGCGAAAGTGAAGAACTTGGTTATGCCAGGATGGGGAGCAGGAGCAGCAGGGTTGCCAGCAGCAGAAACAGCAGAAGCAGTAAGCAGGAGGCAAGAGGGGGTGATCTATGGGACATATCTCTGATGGTACCGGGGTCAATTGTTAAAGGAGCTGATAGGGTCATGATCCAACCCCGTTTCCTTAGTTTAAATCTAACAGTGATTAGACGTATTCTACATGCTTTAGACCATTCTTTCTGCCCCATGACCCAGGTGCTGAGTGCCTGACAAGACAGCTTTCTTGATTTTGACCTTCACTTTGCCTCTGACGGGCCGTGAGTGTGTGAATAGAGTTGATTCT
>NW_007727234.1:281903-288826 GCF_000696425.1 Galeopterus variegatus
CCCTCCCAGGGCTGAGAGTCCTCGGTATAGTCACACACCTGGCGCTACCTACAGCTCGGCTCTCCCCGGGCAATTAAGCACAAGAGAGCCCCTCCTCATGTATTAAGTAGGGACGATCATATCCGGTTCGCTGGTTACTGTGAGGTTAAATGAGGTAAAGCTCGCAAAGCACTCAGCGCAGTGTACATAGTAACTGGCCCTGAGTAAATGTTAATAATATTCCTATTAACTCTGCTTGCGCAGGGAAAGGAAATAAACGATTTCTGGTCACGGTGGAAAACAACAAAGTCGCCGGAGTGCCTATTGCCCGGGGGACCTAAAGCCCCCGCCTCAGGGCAACAGCCCAGGCTGGTCTTAGGCGGCGAGCAGGACCCCGGAAGGAGCGGGCAGAGTGCGCGCGCGCGGTGAGACCCTCGTTCCCCCCCGCCCCAGCTCCGTAATAACTTCGTATAGCATACATTATACGAAGTTATACGAATTTAGGGAAAACAAGATTAAACCAGAATATAGACAGTTTGACTTCTAGTGAGAAACAGGTGATCCAGTGAACTTCAATGTCATTTCAGTTTATATATCAAATAAATAACGGCTTCTATTATTTGTTAATACATCACAGCCTCTCTGAGTTAAAGTACGGTTGAAAAATCTGCCTAATCACCTGGAAGAAAAAGGTGGTCTTCCTTTTTCATTAAAGAGTGGACTACTTTTCTGTAGAATTGTTGGAACTTAAGTTAAGTAGCAAGTTGGCATCACTGAAAGAAAAACTAAGATTTGCCATGAATCTGTAAGCCAGAACTATTACAAAAGAATATTTCAGATACTTTTCTTCTGACTTCACAAATGTTAGTAATTTACATTCTTATGTGACATTATTTAAATTAAAAAATAAGTTTGTGTTTACTCTGTTCACTTTCTCTTTTTCTACTTCTCATTCATTCCTATCATAATTAGGGGGATTTTTTTTTATACACTTTATTTCAAAAGTAGTTTACTGATCCTCATCAAAATTTACCTGTAATTGTTTCTCTAAAAATATACACACATATACATACATATACACATATAGGTGTATACATAGCCATTTTGTTAATCCATTTACTCTACAAATTTTCATGAGTAGATATCTTGGACTAGGCACTGCTTTGGTACCAGGAGGCTGTCCTGAGCGGAGTCCCCGGAGACGCTGCTGCGACCTTGCCGCCCACCCCAGCCCCGCTCGCGCCCAGGGTCATCTCTGGAAGCCTCAGCGGTGGTGTCCTGGAAGACGAAGCCAAAGGGAAAAAATGTTTTCGCTCCTCACCAGCGATTTCGCCCCCACCGTCGGTGACCTCTTGCAAAGCCGACAGGCCTAACCTGTCCCGGAAGGCAGGAAAGGTGCAGTCGGCCAAGCAGGGGCGGCCGGAAGGTGGGAGCCCCTCTCTCGTTCTCTGTCGCCCTCCTCTCCCGTGATGCATGCATAACCATTGCATGACTTATTCCCCAACTTCTTCGAACTTGTCTTATCTGCTTTCGTCAGGTGAAGCAAATAGACCAAAGCCTCTCTCGTTCTCTGTCGCCCTCCTCTCCCGTGATGCATGCATAACCATTGCATGACCTATTCCCCAACTTCTTCGAACTTGTCTTATCTGCTTTCGTCAGGTGAAGCAAATAGACCAAACCTGGTCTATTTCCAGGTTGCTTCGTTCCAGCTTTCGTGCAAAATCTGATCATCTCCTTTAGGGATTAGGATTCTAGCGTAGGGAGCAGTTCAGATCCGTGTTTCAGAAACAAACTAGGATTAAAGTGATCTTTTAGTGTAGTGCTCAAAGCAAAAAATACTCGTCCCCCATACTGAAAGCTACCTAGTACACCACGTTTAATCGAACTTTTCATAGAAGTCTCTGCATTTTATACAAGTCTCTGATGTACTGTTTGGCAAGAGAAGCAATGTGTAGCTGTGGTTACATATGACTTCATTTATGTAAGACGATTTCATTAGCTTTGGTTCAGTATGTTAAACTGTAAAAACACAGTGTTAAGACTCAAGATCTAGATGTTTGTGCTCACACAAACTCGTTCTTTTTGATGGGGATTTTATATTGGTATTCCAGAAATGTGCTGTTGATGCATGAAGACAGAGAAAAGCCTGAAAACTAAGAGCCCATTTCTTTAGCTATGTCATCACCTTTACATTTTACTGCATTTCTTTCCTAGCCTGGGAGGAGATTTCAGTGTCTTTAGGGGAAACAAGATTTTTCCTACTATTGAAATGTAACATTTGTAAAGCTTTTAAACAAGTAAACATTAGAGTAACAAATGAGAACAAATTTTGTACGATGTTAGAGGAGCCGTTCGTCGAAAGACTTAGGCAAAACATCATGAGAAATAGTGTGACATGGAAACCAGTTAGGCTGAAGCCGGTGAAATAGTGGAAGCTCTGAAGTTCAATACCCTTTGTTACTTAGACCCAAAAAACCATGCAAGATCGGGGTCAGACAGTGATCTCCACCTTTCCCCTAGAATGTAGAGGTTATATTGAGGGGAGATGAATTCTATACAGCAAAACAGCATCAGTCTTTTATATCTCTACTTCAGTTATTCTTTAAAGCCTATTTTCATGTGTTCGGACAGTTGATTTTTGTTGTTTATTTCTATTCTCTTCCTTATGCTAACAACTATCACTGTTCCTGGTGGAGCAATTATAACAGAACCAATTCTATATCTGTGATAAAAGGGCATAGGCCATTGCAACATAGAAAATACAAAAATCTAATTTTCACCTATTTTACTTTACTGTTGTACCACATTTTTTACCACAGCTACTGAAAATTCTTCCTAAGTGGTGAATGAGGATAAACTAGAAGATACAGGCTTCACGATAGCCATTCAGAACCCCTACAATAATAATCCTGAGTGTTTCTTTAAATTTAGCCAAAATTTATAATTTAGAAGTTTTAAAAAGGAATTTAGTAATTCAAAGCATCTGTAAGTTTATCCTTTATTTTATATATGAGAGAACAAGTATGGAGAAGCCAAATGACTTTTCCAAGGTTATTCAGCAGGACACTTGTAGAGCTGTAAATGGAGTACTTGTTTGCTTCCTTCCAGTATTGTTCAGAAGCATTTTGAACACATCAAAAGATTTTTTAAAATGCATCTGGCTGAGGTATTAAAATGTTCACCAGGTTGGAAAGAATATTGTTTTGAAATTTTATTTTTAAAAAATCCTGAAGGAGAAGGAATTTACCTTTTCCTGATCAGAACTGAAAATGGAAGATCAACGCAATGTGCTTGACATTTTGCCTTGATGGGTTACTTTTGTCACAAGGCTTGTTGTAGCAGAGCAGATGGTCATGCTACTTGGAGTTTTTCCACTCATTTGATGTTTCCATGAAGAAACAATTTGCCAGAAGCCAACCACAGCTACAGTTGCGCTGGAGATGATGCTAAACCCTGATTAGCACAGACCTTTGCTTACAGAAGCTGGAGGATATTGGTTCAGCCCTTTTCTGCTGGGCCAGTCAAGATATCCCTGGGTCAGTCAACTGAAGGACAACTTAGTCTTGTAATAGTTAAGGGCTAGCTGGTTAGCTCAGTTGGTTGGAGTGCAGTGTTATAACACCAAGGTCAAGGTTTCGGATCCCCTTACCTGCCAGCTGCCAAACAAACAAAAAATAGTTGGACCAGAGGCAGAGTTAGCAACAACTCCAGGAATAACAGCATAGAGCCATGGTTCTTCTGTAATTTTTTTCTTTGCCTTAGTGAAACTCAGTTTACCTTTTAAGCACCAGCTGAGTTACCTCATATGATCTCCTTATGTATCTGTCTTACTGTTCAAATTTAACTGCATTTATGATGCCAGAAAATTATGAAATGCTAGACAATGTTGACTTAAGCTATATCCAAAAAAATTCATGGCTTGTGTTTAGCAAGAGAACCATCATCTGAATGATAATGTCACTGATATTGTATGCATTGCATTATGCCAACATTCTGTAAGGCCCATAAAAAGGTAAAAAAAGGCCGTGGACCCTTTTGTTTCAGTTAGTTCTCTGTTTTTAAATCTTTGAATGTTTTCATACTGGAGCCATATTAATACCTCTGGTGGGTGCTCTAGAGCTCATTTTTTTGATAAGTCTGCTACTGAATAGTTTTCTTGAAATGAAACAAAGTGTTAGTTTTATTTTTGTTGCCTTTTTGTTGCTTGGAATTAGATCATTTGGGGATGTATTTTTCTCAATTTATTATTTTAATGCCAGTTCCACCAGTGGTTCTGATATTGGGGTCCTTTTATGACTATGTAAAAATAATTATTGAGTACTGACTGTATCCAAAGCATTATTCTAAGCACTTTGCATGTATTTTCTCATTTAATCCTAATATCCTTATTGGGTAAGGATTATTATCCTCATTTTATAGTTGAGGAAACAGAAATAAGCAAAGTACTTTACCTAACATAGAGTACTGAGGAAGCCAGAGTTTAAATCTAGAAAGTCTGATTATGGAGCCTGAAATTTTCTGGGGTACACTTAAGGACTGTTCAGACTTTGTGGTTATTGTGGTGTTTCAGCAATCCATCCTTTTTATATACAGTAATGTATAAGTGAAGAAAATATAGCAATACTATCATCTAAAGATTACTGAAATATCTTGAGACAAAGGCAAATAATTTAACAATAATCTAAAAAAATTGAAGGAAGTATAACCATATAGGACATTACTGGGATCACTGACAAAATTTGAATATAGACTGTGAATTAGATAATAATATTCTATCAATGTTAAATTTACTATTTTTGATAATCGTACTTTGGGTTATGTAAGAAAATGATCTTTTTCTTACACACTAAAGTATTTGGAATAAAAGGGGTAACTCCATCTTACTTTCAGTGGTTCAGAAAAAACACTATAAAAATAGAGAGAGAACAGTACAGCAAATGAGCAACATGTAAGTAATTAGTAACTCTGGGTAGAGTCTGTGCAGGAGCTCCCGTACTAGTCTTATAATTTCTGTTTGAAGTTATATCAAAGAAAAGGTACCCAGAATTGAAGGTAGAAAACAGGAAATGAAGGTGTAACATTCTAAGAATTTTTTTTTTTAAGTCAGGCGAAGGATTGTTTCCTGTGCTCTATTTTTTTTTTTTTTTTTTTTTTTTTAAAAAAAGGTAGAAAACAGGAAATGAAGGTGTAACATTCTAAGAATTTTTTTTTTTAAGTCAGGCGAAGGATTGTTTCCTGTGCTCTATTTTTTTTTTTCTTTTTCTTTTTAGGAGTTGGAGGAGGGAACTTGAAATGAACAAAAAATCTTACCAAAAATAGGCTGACTTTCTCAAATTTCATAATCTTAGCCATTCAGAGCTCCCCAACTCGCCAATCTCCAAAAAATCAGGCACAGTATTTTCCTCACCTCTTTAAAGTGGCTGGGAGGAAGGGAATGGATAAAAACATTGATGCCTCCAAGAGATCTAAAGAGTCCACTTTTATTTATTATTATTATTTTTTAGTTTTATTTTATTTTGTCAATATGCAATGTGGTTGACTATTGTGGTCCATTACCGAAACCTCCCTTCCTCCTCCCTCTCTCCCCTCCCTCCCAACAATGTCCTTTCTGTTTGCTTGTTGTATCAACTTCAAGGAATTGTCATTGTTGTGTCTTCTTCCCTCCCACCCCCGCCCCCGTTGTTTGTGTTATTTATTTATTTATTTTTAGCTCCCACAGATAAGTGAGAACATGTGATATTTCTCTTTAAGGCAGCCCACTTTTAGTGATACTGAAAGTTAAATTGGGTTGATTACGTTATCTCCCTGCCTAGACACTCAATGGCATGCTGATATTGACTGGTTTTTATGTCAAAACTCTGTAACCCTCCTCTCATGGCAACCTGGCCCACACCTACCTTTCTGACTTGTCTCATGCCACCCCAGCCCTCCAGCTGCGCGGGATCACGTGACCTTTGTGCATGTTGATCTTCTTCCTGCCTTTGCTGGCTTCACATCCAAGGCACCTCATACTGTTCCTGCTGAAACTCTGTTCATCCTTTAAGTCTCACCATAACCTCCTTTGGGAACCTGTCTCTAATCCCTTGCAGAACTAAATTTTCCATTGTCCATGCCTGATATATCAGTGGGGTAATCACAGTGCTATCTGCTGTTGTTCAGCAATCCTTATTAAGCATATTCTGTGAGCTGGAAACTATGCCAGGGCCTAGGGATTCAAAGGCTCTCACAGTCTGGTAACTAGGAGTGATTTGTAAACAAATAATCATAATGTAAATATATAACAGAGAAGTAGACTGTGAGAGTCTGTGAGAGCTACAAAGCACTGTGAGAGCTGCAAACAATACCTGACAAATTAGTCTTAAAGAAAAGATTATAGTCTTGAAGAAAGCCAAAATGAGATACCATCCCTTCCCCCCACCCTCCAACCAGGGCCCCATTACAAATTGGAGATTTCTGGCACAAGAATCTAATTAAAGGAATAAGTTAACAATTGTAGTACCTGCGGGCTACCCAGATAGATATGTTCAATAGAAAGTTAAAAATACAAGCATAGAACTCATAAGAAAGAGGTTGAGTCTGGGTACATAAATTTGAAAGTAGTCATGTTGATCAGTGATTTTCAGTGTGAGTAGGCAGGAAAGACCAAGAGGCAGATAAGAGTCTCTTAGGAACATGGTACTTTTTCCAAAATACCCATTTGCTTCATTGTCCAAGATTCTGCTCTTCCTTCCGCCTCAGCTTGGGTGACATCCCTGCTGGCTTAAAAAGCATTGTGTGCAATGAGAGATACACCTGTGTGTGAACCTCGGGGAAACAGGAAAGAACCACTAGTGCTTAGGTAGTTACATGCTCTAGTGTGGATAAAACCACCCAGGAAGAGTAGGATGAGGAAAAAAGGATGGGGATGAAACTTCAAAGAGACTAAATTGTACAGGGGGAGTGGA
>NW_007727234.1:289230-296854 GCF_000696425.1 Galeopterus variegatus
GATGAGGAAAAAAGGATGGGGATGAAACTTCAAAGAGACTAAATTGTACAGGGGGAGTGGAGAAAGAGGAGCCAGAGAAAAAGACAGAGTTGATGAGGAAGAAGAGCCAGGAAGGACCAAGACTCAGAAGGTGGGGGCGCAGAGAGGTCTGCAAACCAACGGGTGGGCAGCAAGGTCGTGTGCTACAGAGATAGGCTGAGACCTGAAATTAGGTTTCAACTATTAGCAAACCACTGCTGTCCATAATGAAGGCAGTTGCAGTCGAAAGATGGTGGCAGAAGCCCAACTGTACTTTCAGAAGTGACCAGAGTACAGGGAGTGAATGCAGCAAGTATAGATTCTCTTTGCAGGAAGTGGGTAAGAAAGGTGAAGGAGAGACAGGTAGATGGAGGGGAAGGTAGAATCCAAGTGGTGGGGATCTCGAACACGTGTGTTTGCTGAGGAAAAGGAACAGGCGGAGAAGGAGAAATTGAAAATACAGCAGACCATTAATGGAACAAGATCCTTTAGGAGAATAGAGTGGTTAGCATTGTTGAGGAAGAGAAATTCTTTGATGAGAGCCCCTTGAGGGCAGGGACCATGTCTTATTCATCCAGGATCCCCAATACCAAGCAATAGACACTCAGAAAATGTTTATAAAAATGAGTAAAGATTTTACTTCTTAGAATTAGTCTTGATTGATATAGTACAACAACAACAAAAAAAACCCCTATTTTTATCCTGTAATTACTGTTCTCTAATGTACTCTACATAAACAATATATTTGTGACCTTATGCTCTTTGAAATAAAAGGAAAATCACAAATTAGGTAATATCGAGGTAGCAGTACTCAGGATCACTTAATTTTTTGTGCCTGACAGGTATTTCTTAAATTCCGTGTTGGCCTTTTGAAAAATGTTCTGTCCATAGCTCTCTGTCCTGGTGGCACAGTTCACTGGAGAGACAGACATGCACATAAACAGTCCATACAAGACCAGTTCTGTTCCATTATTTAAAGAGGGATGCTGCCAGCTCCAGGTCTTTGGCTTAAAATGAGTGATTTTAAAAAGTTCAGAAAAAAAGATATCTTTTTGATTCTCTCCCCTGTTAAATTTTGCCTACTGTAAATGTTTCTGATATTAACCAAGATTGACTTTGTAGAGAAATTTTGGTTCTGTGTAAATTATCTCTTTGAGAGTATATTAAAAAAAACAATTTAGTTAAGAAAGGTAAAGTCAGCTCATCACATATTTCAGGGCGCAGATGGTGAGTGAATCTGTGTGGGTTGTATTCTGCTGTGCCAGTTTCAGTGTTGTAGACCTAAAACCCAAAACAAATATGTGATGGCAGTTCTGGTTCACATTTTTCTTCCTACTGCCTGTAAACTAGTGTACATATTGATATCATCTCATTTTATATTATCCTTTTTTTATACTTTGACTGGAAGAGTTTTTGCTTTTTTTTTTTAATGTATCATTGCCAGTGAGATATATTATGTAAAATTTACTAAGCAGATCAAATTCGTATACATAGGATTCATTTATGAGGACTGTAATAAGTTGATTTAAATGCTGATTTATCTTTCCTGGATAAAACTGCTTCATTTAATGAATTACTGTCTTGAGAAATTGATTGACTGGTACGTTATTTGGCTTCAAAGTTTTATTTTTATCTCTGTGTTGTTTTCTTTTTTTAACTGTAGGTAACTGCTAGACATCCTAGAACTTTAAAGACGGAACAGACCTGATTTGAGGGGATAATGCTAAGGGACACTATGAAATCTTGGAATGATAGCCAGTCAGATCTCTGTAGCAGTGACCAAGAAGAAGAAGAAGAGATGATTTTTGGTGAGAATGAAGATGATTTGGAGGAGATGATGGATTTAAGCGATTTGCCTACCTCCCTTTTTGCTTGCAGTGTTCACGAAGCAGTGTTCGAGGTGCAAGAGCAGAAGGTAGGCACATACCCCACCTTTCCCTGCATCTGTAGCATGTTGATATATGTGGATTTGGGGAAACAGAACTTTACTGGGCCTGGACAAATTTATTTACAGAAAGTGCATGTCAACCCTTAGGCGTTGCTATGGCATTTTAATTATATTTTAGGAGCATATCAGTCTGCAACAGGTTGGCAACCTTTGAAAACCAGTTGTGGCTGACCTGTTAGCTCAATTGGATAGTGTGGTACTGATAACACCAGGGTCCGGGGTTTGATCCCTGTATTGGCTAGTCACCAATAAATAAATAAAAACTGGTTCTTCTCCACAAATACTTTAAGCACTGGCTTTTAGTGAACTCTGTATCAGGTCTTATCAAATCCATTCATTCATTCTTGGAGACTGTAGTTAAAGAAAAGCCTGTGAATTTTAGCCTGACTTCCTGTTACTTGGGAGTGCATTCACAAAAGAAGGAATTCAACTTTTTCATGAGGCTAATTACATAAAACCTTTCAGGACTATTTGTGATTTCATTGTAACAGAATTGTTAGTTAACATTTCATGTATTACTCTCTGCAACTTGACTGGGGGGAAATGATTGAGTTTATTTTTTTGAAGTTTCGTTTATTATTTACCCGGAAAGAGAGAGGTTTTGTGTGTGTGTGCGTGCGTACGTGCACGCGTGTGTGTTTCCATCATGACCTTATAGAAGTCTACAGGTCTTAGTTCTACAAAAGAAAAATATTTCTGCCACTGGTTTACATTTTATATGTTCTGAGACTTTTTCTCAGAATACTGTCAACAGCCCTTTTATTTTCTATCTGTGCACTCAAAGTTTTTCCTTCCAGTGACTTTCTTGGAGCAGAACTTCAGTACGGTTTGACTCGACACATCCCTGAGTGCCTGCAGTGTGTAAGGCACTGTGCGGTTGCTTCAGGGGATAGAGCATGAATCACACAGTTTCTGACTCACGGGGTTTATAGTCCTGTGGTGTGAGTGACAAGTGGTTATGATATAAGATGGAATATTAGTGCCTTTAGAAACACTTAAAAGTATATTAAGTATCAAAGGAGAAAGGATCACAGCCAGTTGGACTAAAAAATCTTATGGGGAGATGGCATTGGAGAAGAGCTGTGAGAGTTGGGTAGCATTTTGGCAGGAAGGGAAAGGGAATTTTGGCCAGAGAGAACAGAATGAGCAAAAGAGCTGACCCGGGAGTGTGGACCATTTGGAGTCGCACGTAGTTCTGTGTGGCTGGCACATGACTGAGATATAGCCAAGATCAAGAAAAATTGGGCCAGAAAGGTTTGCAGGTGTAGGGCCATCCTGCGCAGCACCAGGAATGCCAAGTTCCAGAGCTTGCTCTTCTGTAGAAAGTCACTAAGGGCTTTTGAACAAAGAAGTGACAATCAGAACCACACATTAGGAGGATCAATTAACACCATGTAGAGGGCACAGTGGAGGCAGGAAGGACCAGAGCAGGGAGCCAGTTAGGAAACTGGAAGTAAACCTGCCTAGAGAGGACAGACCCCAAAGTAGAGCAAGGGGGAGGGATTACAGTTGCCAATTTCAGGGTCGTTTTCATTTACAAATGCTGTTTTCTTTCCCAAATTAACTCGTAACTTAGAAATTATCCTTCCTAGTTTTCTCATACTTTTTAAGAGCTCTAGATTTTTGTATTACAAATACAGTCACGTATCACTTAACGACAGGGATACATTCTGAGAAATGTGGTGTTAGGCATTTTTGTTGTTGTGTGAACATCGTTGAGTATACTTACACAAGCCTAGGTGGTGTAACCTACTATACACCTCCAGCTCCATTATAAACTTATGACACCACCATCATATGTGCAGTGTGTGGTTGACGAAAACATATGTGACTGTAATTAACCTTCCCGTTTACTTGTTGTTGTAAGAAACCACATGTATTACTTGTTTATCTTAAAATTATATTCATAAGAATTCTTTCAAGAAACCTCACCTTTTTCTTTTTAACTGTAGCTTAGGAAATTTGTAACTTGCCAAAGGGGTGAATTCTTGGTTTTCATTTTTAAAACCGTTTGGGGGTTATATCTAACCTAAGTTTATACTGGAAATCGTCCTAGGAGAAATCCTTATAGCAGCAGTTTAGTGGACTTCAGGTTGTGTACAATTCTTAGTGATAGTGAATTTTATATAATAGCCTTAACAATAATATCTGAAACTGCAAAATATGTTTGTATTATAAAGCTATATGTAGATCATCAATTGGGTATAAATTGTGGGCAGAATCAAATGTTTCCTTTACATTTTTCCTCTCACTATCAGTGTCTGTTTTGCCTTAGTTTCTCCTGAAATCACCTGTTTATGCAGGTCATCCACATATGTGCAAAACAGAAAACAGAATGCTTCTGATGGATTATAGGCAGAATAATCCTGATTACAGTTACAGTTCTAAAGTATTTTTTCCTGACTTAAAAAGGTTTTTGCCTTTATAACCTTACAATTGTTGGAACAAGATTTAAAGTTCTTTTGAATGATAGAACACATAACACAGGTCCCATTGTGACGTAAAAGGTAAATCTTCATTTTAGATTGCCGGATTTTGGCTCTACATTTTCATCAGTGTTTCTTTAAAATCCCAATGATGTTTTTTGCAGAAATAGAAAAAGCCATCCTATAATTCATATGAACTCTCGAGGGACCCCAAATAGCCAAAACGACCTTGGGAGGGATAATAAACCATAAGAAAATAAACCATAAGAAAAAATAAACTGAGGAAAAGGCTTATCTTTTAATTTATAGTTCTTCAGCAGCAGGGCTGTTAGTTTTTATGCACATGCTTAGATAATCGGTAGCTCCAGCAGGAGTNAGTTCTGTGTGGCTGGCACATGACTGAGATATAGCCAAGATCAAGAAAAATTGGGCCAGAAAGGTTTGCAGGTGTAGGGCCATCCTGCGCAGCACCAGGAATGCCAAGTTCCAGAGCTTGCTCTTCTGTAGAAAGTCACTAAGGGCTTTTGAACAAAGAAGTGACAATCAGAACCACACATTAGGAGGATCAATTAACACCATGTAGAGGGCACAGTGGAGGCAGGAAGGACCAGAGCAGGGAGCCAGTTAGGAAACTGGAAGTAAACCTGCCTAGAGAGGACAGACCCCAAAGTAGAGCAAGGGGGAGGGATTACAGTTGCCAATTTCAGGGTCGTTTTCATTTACAAATGCTGTTTTCTTTCCCAAATTAACTCGTAACTTAGAAATTATCCTTCCTAGTTTTCTCATACTTTTTAAGAGCTCTAGATTTTTGTATTACAAATACAGTCACGTATCACTTAACGACAGGGATACATTCTGAGAAATGTGGTGTTAGGCATTTTTGTTGTTGTGTGAACATCGTTGAGTATACTTACACAAGCCTAGGTGGTGTAACCTACTATACACCTCCAGCTCCATTATAAACTTATGACACCACCATCATATGTGCAGTGTGTGGTTGACGAAAACATATGTGACTGTAATTAACCTTCCCGTTTACTTGTTGTTGTAAGAAACCACATGTATTACTTGTTTATCTTAAAATTATATTCATAAGAATTCTTTCAAGAAACCTCACCTTTTTCTTTTTAACTGTAGCTTAGGAAATTTGTAACTTGCCAAAGGGGTGAATTCTTGGTTTTCATTTTTAAAACCGTTTGGGGGTTATATCTAACCTAAGTTTATACTGGAAATCGTCCTAGGAGAAATCCTTATAGCAGCAGTTTAGTGGACTTCAGGTTGTGTACAATTCTTAGTGATAGTGAATTTTATATAATAGCCTTAACAATAATATCTGAAACTGCAAAATATGTTTGTATTATAAAGCTATATGTAGATCATCAATTGGGTATAAATTGTGGGCAGAATCAAATGTTTCCTTTACATTTTTCCTCTCACTATCAGTGTCTGTTTTGCCTTAGTTTCTCCTGAAATCACCTGTTTATGCAGGTCATCCACATATGTGCAAAACAGAAAACAGAATGCTTCTGATGGATTATAGGCAGAATAATCCTGATTACAGTTACAGTTCTAAAGTATTTTTTCCTGACTTAAAAAGGTTTTTGCCTTTATAACCTTACAATTGTTGGAACAAGATTTAAAGTTCTTTTGAATGATAGAACACATAACACAGGTCCCATTGTGACGTAAAAGGTAAATCTTCATTTTAGATTGCCGGATTTTGGCTCTACATTTTCATCAGTGTTTCTTTAAAATCCCAATGATGTTTTTTGCAGAAATAGAAAAAGCCATCCTATAATTCATATGAACTCTCGAGGGACCCCAAATAGCCAAAACGACCTTGGGAGGGATAATAAACCATAAGAAAATAAACCATAAGAAAAAATAAACTGAGGAAAAGGCTTATCTTTTAATTTATAGTTCTCAAATAGCCAAAACGACCTTGGGAGGGATAATAAACCATAAGAAAATAAACCATAAGAAAAATAAACTGAGGAAAAGGCTTATCTTTTAATTTATAGTTCTTCAGCAGCAGGGCTGTTAGTTTTTATGCACATGCTTAGATAATCGGTAGCTCCAGCAGGAGTTCTACAGGAGGTTTTGTACATACTTCATTTTTCTTTAACAGATTTGGATTTGTCCCAGTGTGACTATATTTGTTTGTTTGTTGTTTTTAACCCCAATTTTTCTTAAAATAAGAAAAATTTAACTTGCTTCTGATTTGAACTTGAGGAGTTTTCAAAATATATTTTAGGTTTTTATAATGTGAAAAATAGGGCTGTCATCTTCCTGCCTTAGGTCTGTGTGCCTGTGGAAACTCAGTAAATATTAATGCAAAGCAATGTTCTAGATGAGTCTGACTTTATAAAGAAATGCAGTATGGCTTTTGTAATATAGTCCTTTTGCAAAGTACTACCCTTTGTATATAAAACTGTTTCTACTGACATGCTCACCATAGGGTATTTGATTTGAATTGTTTTTCTAATGGTGATTGGTTGGGGTATATTAAGACATCTGTACTTGCTCTTCTAGTCCTGCTTTTTGATCAGTGACACCCAGATCTAATTGAGTACCCAGTGCAGAGTTATACCTGTTAAATGTTAATAAGTGGATTCTGTAAATGGTTGTTGAGGATTACTGGTGTAATGCTGTGATAAAGAAACAAAATTATGAGCCAAGTGAGGTTAAGTAGTACATAGGGGATTTAATCTGAGATTATGATCCCAGATATACTGGCCCAAATTCTTTTGTGGTCTGTGTGATCATACATACTATTTAAATCTTTCTGTCAAGCATTTGATTCTACACCCTCCATTTAAGAATAGAAAATATTATTTAAGAAAAGCAAATGATATTTGGAAGTTAACTGAAGGAGCTGGTCCTCTGGTTTTCTGACTAAATCAATTGTTGGGTATTCTGACTTAGCCTTCAACCTAGAAGAAGTAAAATTCTTTGAGGAGGGGCTGGCTGGTTAGCTTACTTGGGAGAGAGTGGTGCAAACGCTCCCAAGGCCAAGGGTTTGGATCCTGTATAAGCCAGCCACTGAAAGAAAAATTCTTTGAGGAAAGTGATTTGTTTCGATTTGGGAATTGAAAAAGGGGATTCAAAGGAAGAGTGTTTCTGTTATACTGAACTATATTTTTAACAGAGGCTGGAACATAATAAGGTTTCAGTAAATGTTTGTTTAATTGAAGTGCCCTTTTGGCCAAGAATTAGTAAAATTCAGTTAGCA
>NW_007727234.1:297320-299032 GCF_000696425.1 Galeopterus variegatus
CCAAGGGTTTGGATCCTGTATAAGCCAGCCACTGAAAGAAAAATTCTTTGAGGAAAGTGATGTTTCGATTTGGGAATTGAAAAAGGGGATTCAAAGGAAGAGTGTTTCTGTTATATTGAACTATATTTTTAACAGAGGCTGGAACATAATAAGGTTTTAGTAAATGTTTGTTTAATTGAAGTGCCCTTTTGGCCAAGAATTAGTAAAATTCAGTTAGCATCAGGTCTAGATTAAATACTGGAGAATCCTGAAAGTTTAGAGCTAGAAGAAATCCTAATCTCTATTTTATATGGTAGACTCAGTTACACAGTAGAACAGCTTATTTAACTCATTTTTCACTTGTACACTGAAAACTACAAAATATTGCTGAAAGAAATTGAAGGCACAAATAAATGGAAAGACATCCTGTATCCATGGGCTGGAAAACTTAATATTGTTATCAGTACTACCCAAAGTGGTCTACAGATTCAACTCAATCCCTATCAAAATCCCAATGATGTTTTTTGCAGAAATAGAAAAAGCCATTGTACAATTCATGTGGAATCTCAAGGGACCCCAAATAGCCGAAACAATCTTGAAAATGAAGAACAAAGTTGGAGGACTCACACTTCCTGATTTTAAAACTTACTACAAAGTTACAATAATCAAAACAGTATGGTACTGACATAAAGACAAACATATAGACCGATGGAATAGGATAGCCCAGAAGTGTACGTTGTGTATATGGTCAACAAGGATGCCAAGACCGTTTAATTAGGATAGGACAGTCTTTTCAACAAATGATGCTGAGAAAACTGGATATTCACATGCAAAAGAATGAAGTTGGACCCTTATATCATATAAAAAATTAACTCAAAATGGATCAAAGACCTAGACATTAGAGCTGAAACTCTTAGAAGAAAATATAGGGGGAAAGCTTTGTGATATTGGATTTGGCAGTGATTTCTCAGATATGGCATCAAAGGCACAGGCAACAAAAGAAAAAGTAGATAAACTGGACTAAATCAAAATTTAAAATTTATGCGTCAAAGGACACTGTCCAACAGAGTGAAAAGACAACTCACAAAATGGGAAAAAATATTTGCAAATCACATGTCTGTTAAAAGATTGATATCCAAGATATATAGAGAACTCCTAAAACTCAATAACAACAACAACAAAAACCCAAACAATCCAATTGGAAAATGGTGGGCAAAGGACTTGAATAGACATTTCTACAAAGAAGATATACGAATATAAATGGGCAGTAAGCTTGACATCACTAAGAAATGGGGAAATGCAAATCGAAATCACAATGAGATACCACTTCACACCAATTAGCATGACTATTATCATAAAAATAGAAAACAAGAAGTGTTGGCAGGGATGTGGAAAATTGGAACCTTATGCCTTGCTGGTGGGAATGAAAATGACACAACTGCTGTGGAATGTAACAGTGTGTCAGTTCCTCAAAAAATTAAACACGGAATCACCATGGGATCTAACAGTTCCACCTCTGAGTACAAATGAGTTGAAAGGGGCTTGAACAGATATTTGTACACCCATGCTTATAGCAGCATAATTCATAATAACCAAAAGATGGAAACAACCCAAATATCTGTCAGTTGTTGAGTGGATAAACAAAATGTTATTCAGTCTTATAAAGGAATGAAATTCTGATACATGCTACAAAATGGATGAATATTGAAGACATTATGCTATGTGGAATAAGC
>NW_007727234.1:299674-304012 GCF_000696425.1 Galeopterus variegatus
AATTCTGATACATGCTACAAAATGGATGAATATTGAAGACATTATGCTATGTGGAATAAGCCAGACACAAAAAGACAAATACCATATGATTCCACTTTATATGTGGTGCCTAGAGTTGTCAAATTTATAGAGACAGAAAGTAGAATATTGGTTGTCTGGGGGTGGGAGGATGAGGAGTTATAGTTTAATGGGTAAAGAGTTTGGGATGATGGAAAAGTTTTAGAGATACATAATGGTTACGGTCATACAACAGTGTGAATATGCTTAATGCCACT
Source organism: Galeopterus variegatus (assembly GCF_000696425.1). Lineage (NCBI taxonomy): Eukaryota > Metazoa > Chordata > Mammalia > Dermoptera > Cynocephalidae > Galeopterus > Galeopterus variegatus. Next base: position 299,950 of record NW_007727234.1, read on the forward strand.
GAATTGTACCCTTAAAAATGGTGAAAATAGTATATTTTGTATTTTGTATATTTGGCCACAATACAAAGAATGTAAACCCACCCATTTTTCTTGAGTTTAGTGTTGCTGATAATGTTTTTATATTTATGTATATGCACATGTGTATATATGTGTGCATATACACATTCTGTATGTATGGATTGGACTCCTCTTTTGCCCCACTTTGCATCCCCTTGGCCCACCTTTTCACTGCAGCCATTGCTAGAGCATCCAGCTCTCCACAGGTGTAATCTCACAGCAGCTGGTGTAAGCCACACTGTGCATATCTTGCTTTTTGTCCCAGCATTCCTCTGCTGCCTGTGTAAAGGTGCTCAGCCATACTGATGCATGCTCAGACTTGGAAGTGTAAGGGAGTTAACATCATATAGGGCAACCTTTGACCAGTGGAGAACTAAAGCCAGTGAATAAGTCCCTCCTTTTCTGCACCACACTCAGCCAGTGAGTGAACCGGTTATCCTGTGTAGGATCCAAACCCGTGGCCTTGGTGTTATCAGCACCACACTCTCCCGAGTGACCCATAGGCTGGCCCCGTGGGGTCACTTCTCAAAACAAATTTTCTGCATTTGTTCCCTTGCCTTGGCATCTGCTTTTCCAAGGAGCCTAGGTGAGACACAGGTAAATAACTTCCAAGTTTGGTTATTCTTCTTGTGTAAAGGCACTATCCCAGCCTCTCAAAAAAAAAAAAAAAGAAAGAAAGAAAGAAAAAAGGCAATTTTTAGATTATGCAAAAAGGATTAAGACTAATATAAAGAACTCCCATATGCCCACCCAATTTAGCAAATACAATTTTACTGATGCAATTGAACCTTCTATGTCCCCTCCCAGTGATAACCATTGTCCTTAACTCAGTGTTTATTGTTTCCTGTGCTATTTTCTAACTTTTTAATAGGTTGAACCATAGGGAATTGCTGTATTTGTAGGTAAAAAATGGCCAAATAGCATTTCTTCTGGCTCAGCCTGATACTGTATATATGTATATATACTATTTTTTAAATTGTCTCTATTTGAAGTTGACATAATTGCCTATATGTAAGGAATCTACATAAAAGCTGTTAGAACTAATAAATTAGTTAGGAAGTTTGTAGGGTACAGGGTTAATATACAAAATCAACTGTATTTCTGTATACTAGTAGTATATACTGGTAATAATTTCAGTTTGGAAATTGAAATCTAAAAAACAGTACCATTTACAGTAGCACCCAAAACACATGAAATACTTAAATATAGCACTGAGCACTGGGTCCTCCCTCAGACCACACCACAGTATATATAACATTTAGAGATTTTATAATATCTTAAGAAATTTTGAAATAAAAAAGCTTCTTTGGTTACCTTCAGTGATATTTTTGGCTTCAATATAAATCTAACAAAATGTGTATAAGATGTGTATGCTGGAATTCATATGCTAAAACACTGATGAAATATATAGTATTTTATATCACTTTAAATTTTATATAAATAGCATAATTGTATAAGTTCTTATGGTTTTGCTCAACACTATCTGTAGGATTAGTCCATATTGAAATGTATATTTAGTCTCATTTACTGTATAGTATCCTATTTTATAAATATACCACAATTTATTTACCCGTTCTTGTGTCGATGAGCATTGAGGTTATTTTTGCTATATTGCCATTGCATGTGTGATGCTGTTTGTGTTCTGTAGGTGTCCTGTAGGGGGGGTTGGGGGGGTGTCTCCTCAGGGTGTGAAACTAGGAACAACTTTGTGAGCATTGAGGTTATTTTTGCTATATTGCCATTGCATGTGTGATGCTGTTTGTGTTCTGTAGTTGTCCTGTAGGGGGGGTTGGGGGGGGTCTCCTCAGGGTGTGAAACTAGGAACAACTTTGCTGGCTTGTAAGGTTGCGCTTGGTCAGTTTTAGCAGATACTGTCAGATAGTCTCTGAAGCTGTCGGGCCTGTTTGCATTCCTGCCTGCTATCTATATGAGTTCCCATCGCTCCACGGCATCACCAACACTTGATGTTTTCAGAAGTTTACAATTTTCCCAGTCTGTGGGGCTGGCCGGTTGGCTTAGTTGGTTGGAGCATGGCAAGTCTGTTGTTTTTGTTGTTATTTATTACATTTTTATTATTTTTAATGCATTTTTTGATAAAACTATAGATAAATGCTTCTCAAACTTATCAGAACCAGGTTTTTCCTTCAAACTATCATAGACTGATGCTTTTGTTCAATGGAATAAAAATGTCAATGCAATGTAAATTCGCTAAAACATTCCTAAACGCTTTCTCTCAATTTCTGTACTGAATCCTGTCATGGACTGGTAGCAATGTTCATGGACTGGCACTGGATCCTCAGACTATATCAGTATATATAGCATTTAGGGATTTTGAAATATCTCAAGAGATTTTGAAATGAAAAAGCTGTATTCAGTTATTGTCAAGGATATTTGCAGCTTCCATTGTGAATACTATGTCTCAAACATAAGAGTTAAAAAGGATTTTAGATCATGTATTTAGGTATCCTAATTATCGGCAGTATTAAGACTCACTGAATAATAAGGTTGGCTGTCACATTGTTAGAGATAACTTGTGTGAAGGTTAATTCTAGATGTCAGCTTGGTTAGATGAAGGAATGCTGAGAACCTGGTAAAGCTATCTTTTCAGGGGTGTCCGTGAAGGTGTTTCCAGCAGAGATTAGTGTGAGAGTCTGAGTGGCCTGGGTGGGAAAGACACACCCTCAGTGTGGGTGGGAAACATCCAGTCCTCTGGGGGTCTAAAGAGAACAAAAGACAGAGGAAAGAGGTGAGGTTCTCTCTCTGGATCCACTGGAGCTGGGATACACTCTTCTCTCCTGTCCGTGGACAGCAGAGCTTGAGACTCTTCAGCTTTTGGGTTCTAGAACTTACACCAAGGACACCATTAGAGCNACGGCCTATCGTGGGACTTTTCTTCATAGCCATGTGAGCTAATTCCCCTAATAAATCCCTCATATAATTATAACATATCCTGTTGATTCTGTCTCTTCGGAGAACCTTGACTAATACAACTTGTTTTACAGATTCCACGTTCTGTCTTGATTCGTATTCCATAAGTACTTAAGGAGCATTGTACCAGCCACTGTTACAAGTTCTAGGGAGACAGTGGTGAACAGATGAAGTGTCTGCCCTCCCAGAACACAGGGAGAGAAAGAGCATATAAGAAGCACCAAGAAGGAAATGAAATAGTGTAGAGTAATAGGGAGTGACTTTTTGGGTGGTGATTTTTAACTAGTGTGATCAGGGAAGGCCTATCCAAAGAAGTGACATTTGAAATCAGACCTAAATAATGTAAAAAAAAGAAAAATAAAATATTTAATTATCCCTGACTTTATAATTTAATTGAAAATCATCCTAATATAATTTAAGTAACTTTGTTGTGTATATATATATATATATATATATATATAAACAAAATACTTTATAATTTTTTATCTTGATTTATTGAGATTCCATATATCAAAGCAAATATAAGACATCTTTGAGATAATGGTACCTTCCCTACATTGAAGCTTTTTTTTCCCCCCAATAAGTTCAATTCTAATCGGAAGCAATCTGCCACTCCCATATCAAGGTAGGATTGAAGACTCTTGGGTCCTAAGAAACAGCTGGATTGCCCTTGTCTATATGTTCCTAAACTTCCCAAAGCAGGGTGCTCCCATGGGTGGGGCTGGGATAATTTAGGGGTAAGGGAGCTCAGGATAGACAAGTTCTCCATACTGCCTAGCACAGAGCCTCACTTTTGAGCCTTGCTGTTCATTAAATATGTGCTAAGAAAAAGATTGAGAAGATAATCTACAGGGCTCAGGATACCAACATTTATGTTGAACCCTCATAAATTAATTTCAATGACCATCTCTTTTCTTTTTATTTCCTTACTGATTTACATTTCTATTTTAAGTTTTATAGGTCATATTAGGACAGCAGAACATGTATTTGTGTGTGTGTGTGTGTAAACAAAAAAGTAAATAAATAAAATATATTGAGAGTACCACCAAAGTATGTTTACTGGCTTGGGTGTACAAGG
>NW_007727234.1:305058-306353 GCF_000696425.1 Galeopterus variegatus
ATCACGCATCGCGTGTCGTTGTCAGCTCTCTTCAGTCTCTTTCCGTCTGGAAGAGTTCCTATGCTTTCCTACCCTTTCATGACGTTCATGCTTTTCTTGAAGGTCATAGGCCAGTTATTTTGCAGCATGGCTCTCAGTTTGGGTGTGTCTGACGTTTCCTCAGGGTTAGGTTCAGGTTGTCCATCTTCGGCAGGAACATCACAAAAGTGATGTTGTTGTCTTCTTGCTGCATCCTGTCAGCTGGTGTGACTTTGGTTTGTCTTATTACTGATGAAATTCATTCTGAGCCCTTGATTAAAGTGGTGTCTGCCAGAAGTCTCTGCTGTCAAGTTATACTTTTTCTCCTTGTAATTAATAAGTATTTTGTGGGTGGTACTTTAAAACTGTAAATAATCTGTTTCTCCTTCAAACTTTCAGTATATTCAATTTCTTTATACAGTAAGGTTGTTTATGGTTTCCTATTTTACTCATTGGTTATGATCTGTTACTGTCATTATTTTGATGCTCAAATTTGTCCCAAATTTGGCCAGTGGTTGCCCTTCCAGATGACTTCTGTATCTTTTTGACATGTGTCCATCATTCTTTGAGTGCTTCTGTATTTTCTAGCACAATTAAGATATTCCAAAGTTATTTTGTACTTTCCCTTCCTCAGCCCTGGGATCAGCTATTTCTCCAAGGAGCCCTGATTTCTTTCAGTGGAAAACAGTATTGAGAAACAAGATATGGGAGTAAGCTGGGCTCATTGCTCTCTGAGTGTCGCTGTTCCTGAGCCTCTCAGCGGACAGAGCTAGGAAGTGTGTGGGTACGTACATACATGTGTTCACACTTACACTTCCAACTCCAGTCCAACACAGAAGAAGTCACTTCTGGTTTCCTCCCTTTTCTAATTGTAACTCTTTTACTAGCTTTCGTTATCTTGTTATGTTCACTTATTCAATCATGACCCCAAGGTGTAACTGCTACCACCCCCTTTCCCATGTGTGCTGGGCCGCCCTCCTGCACAGACTCATCCTCACCTGCTCAGGCTCCTCTCCCCGATGCCAGCTTGCCTGCCCACATAGAACCCCTCCTCACCCTCTCACCCTGCTTGGGCTTCGACCTCTTGCCCACTTTCCCCTCCACTGAGATACCCTTGCTCCTCAGGCACGCTGTCCTTACCCCTGTGGGCTCCAGCACCCCATGCCAGGCCGCCCTCCAAGCGATCACCTTCATCCACCTGGACTCTCACACCCTGCTGTGGGCCCCTGTGGCTTCTCCCATTCCCCACCAACATGCACACACCTACCTTACTTGGT
>NW_007727234.1:307314-307973 GCF_000696425.1 Galeopterus variegatus
CCTTTGAAAAGATGAGTCCCCAACTTTAAAAATCACCTCTATCTTCTTCTACCCATGAAGAAAACCCCATCAGAAAGAAAACAAACTTCTACCCTGGAATAAACCTCACAATCAACATGTGTTCCTCAGCACCTAGAACAGTACTTGGGCTTATTGAATGAGTGGGTGAATAGGTGAGTGGAGGAACAGACAGAATTGGACAAGGCACACAAACACACAGATCTAGGTGGAGACCTCAGAGACAGAACAGATCTCCAGGCAATGTCAACCCCCAAGCATATGGGCAGGTCCAGGCATGAAACATTTTATCTTTGTGCGTAACTGACCTTAATGAAGAAGAATCCCGTCTTGATGCTCCACATTTTCCTTGTATACAGTAGTCCCTTAGTATCCATGGGGGATTGGTTTTAGGACACCCCGTGGATACCCAAATCCACAATTCTCAAGTCCCTTATGTAAAAGGCATAGTTTTTGCATATAACCTACACACATCTTTTTGTATGCTTTAAATCATCTCTAGGTTACAGTACCTAATACAGTGTTCACGCATGACTTCGTGTGGATTCAGTGTAGTGTTCAATGTACAGCAAATTCAAGCTTTGCTTTTTGGAACTTTGTGTAATTTTTTTTTTTTCTGAACAGTTTTGATCCTCGGTTGG
>NW_007727234.1:308784-310807 GCF_000696425.1 Galeopterus variegatus
GGTTGGATCCACGGATACTGAACCCACAGACACAGAGTGCCAACTGTAATTTGATAACTTCATATCAGCCCCTTCCATTTGTTGTAAGTGGCTTTGCATTCTCCCATGCCAGCTCGGCATCATGAATAGCATGCATAGTAAACCATTTTCAAGGCCATCATCAAACAGTCATAACAAAATGGAAATAAAACAAAAAAAATTAAGCAAGATTAAAAGCCACCAAAAGGAAAACAATGTGTTTTTTCACTGTGTTGCACTTGATTACAGGTACAATTAACCTAACAAACAAACAAAAACCCTGCTATCCTCTCCCTCAATTTGAGTCGAGTCAGAGTTCTTAGCAGAGTAACAGATTCGTCGTTGTCAACTGAGAGGCAGTGTTCTCCGCTTCAAAGTTTTGAGGGTCATGGGTCAAGTTCCGAGGAATCCTGGGAAGGTGGTCACTGATGTCATTAATCAGTGGTGCACCTTATCACCTGCTGCACCCCAGTGTCCTGGAGGGCATGTCTCCTAAGGGGCTGCTCCCGCAGTGGGACTAGCAGGAGGGGCAGATTCTAGTTTTCCATTGGCGACCTCTGTAGGACCTGCTATCTAGTTCATATTGTGTCATCGCTGTGCGTTCACCTTCTTCCCGGGGAATCCACTTTCTATGGAAGAGTGACTTCCTTTTCTGACCTCAGCTTGGCAAGTGGACTATTGTGAAAGCTCTACCCTATTTCTGTTAATAATAGTGCTCCCTGTGTATTTGAGATGTTCTAAGAGCTTGAAGTATTCACTCTTTATCCTCACAATAAGCCAGTGAAGTGGATACCTGGTTATTCTAATTTAACAGGTAAGGAAACTGTAGGCACAGCAAAGGTAAGTAACTTGCCCTAGGTCACACAGCTATATAATAGCTGAATAGAGAATGTCTTGGCGAGCAGAGTCATGGATTTCCTCCTGCAGCTGGAATGGATCTGCTACAATACTGACCTTGAAAACTGAACCCTGAGTGCTTGGAACAGCAATCTGGGCACCTGAAACAGTTTTCCTTGTACCTGGGGAAACTCACATGGTTTGTAGGGGAAGAATGACCTTTGTGGTTTTTCTTGCCTATGTCTTAGATCAAAACTCTATGTTTGATCCCTCGTGTCTGGAATGGTTTGCAAACCTGAAAGTGTTTCATGGGCTATTTTGAGGCTTTAGATTAGATAATTGCTTACCTGTAATCTGACTGCCTCTCGGAGATGCCTGCCAACAACAAAAGAGCTCAGCAGTGTAGTGAGATGACAGGATGAGCAGGAGGCAGAACCCTCTGCTCTTTCTCTTCCAGGGGGCTTTGTAATCTGCTCTTCTGACTTCTCCGCTCTTTACAGTAAACAACCAAACAACCTGTAGGCAAAAAAAAAGAAAAAGCCAATGCTGCTGTTAAGAGGTGGGATCTCATTAGAAATTCTCACATTTGTGGTTTTGAAGATTACACTTCTGTAGATATTCCCCAGAAAAGCAAAATAAAAATACTTTTGTTTATGGATGAGCTACAGGGATTGAATATCATTGACTGAGTGCAGTACCTTCATATCTTGAAAATTGAGTGTCTGTGTAGAGACTCTTCCACTAGAGACCTACCTGCTACTGCCTGATCAGCTTTAGTATTTGTGTTGTAATTGGGTGGTAGCTGTGGTTGTGGATCTTTTCCTCTCAAGTGGCAAACTGCATATTCTAGATGTTTTGAAGCTAGCAGTTGGCCACCAAACTGCTTGAAAATGACTTCTGCATTGTGCACACATCTTCAGTACAAGCACAATCATAGACCTTTTCCAACTTAGCTATGGAAGGAAGAAAATTTTTATAACCAAAATTAGTACTAAAGCTAAGGCCAAAGCTAACCTTTCTGAGCTCACAGCCAGGTCCACGGCTGATGCTCATGAAGCAGGGCTGTGGCCCCCACAGGCTCTGCTCAGCAGCGGAGAGGGCCCATGTGCTGCTGTAACTATCTGAGACCATCCCTTATTTTGTTTTCCCTAATACATTTTTTTTTTTT
>NW_007727234.1:311185-394074 GCF_000696425.1 Galeopterus variegatus
GCTGCTGTAACTATCTGAGACCATCCCTTATTTTGTTTTCCCTAATACATTTTTTTTTTTTAAATTTGGTAAAACTTAACCTACAGTGAAATATACAGATCTTTGAGTGTGTGGTTTGGTGAGTTTCAACAGTATGTACCTGCGTAACCAACTCTCCAATCAAGAATATTTCTGTCACTCCACACTGATGCCAGTCCATAGTTGGTTACCATAAAAAATGACTTATCATCATGCTGACCATGTTTCTTGTACATGATATAGGGAATATTAGAAATCTGGAAAAAAACTATAGTCCTTTAAGAATTATGTTCCAATGAGGTAGAGTATGTGTTTTTAAATCTATTAGCCATTGCAATATAAACATCAATATTGAATAGGTAGTATTCAGTATTTTCCTGAATTTTAATTGTTACATGCTTCTTTCTGATCTGGAAAGGTATTGGAGGCAACATAGATAATAAAGGTTGTAGAGATTTTTAATTTCTTTAACATGTTCTGCTGCCCTCTAGTACTTTTGAATGTAGCCCCCAGAATTGCTTTAGGTTGCAGAAGTGCTTAGATTATCAAAGTAAAGTTTTTAATTCTCCATGGCCAGCTGTATGCGTGCTTGCTTTCTGGTCAGTAAAGTCCATCTCTCTGACTGTTTTAGTTAGCAGTGATATTGAGGAGAATCAGAAGCCTTTTGCCTATCCCCAGGCAGAAGTGGAGGCCTTGCCTGTAATATTGATGAACGTGCAGTCCCTGGACACTGGAGAAATGGAATTCTCTAGATCAGATTTACAGAGAGATACAATGTAAAAAAAAAAAAAATCTCTTGCCTTAGGACACCAAAGATAATTTCACTGCTGAATGGATTGAAGCATCACTTCTCAACAGTGAAATTGTTCCTCCTGCTCAATGTGCAGAAGTGATGAGCTCCCATCTTTTTCAGTCCGAAGCAAAGGGGTGTGGTAAAATCATTTTCATAGTTTGTTCCTTGGTAAAATGGATGAACCTCACCTTCTGTGTTTTGGGATAGGATAAAAGAGAGTGGAGCCATGGCAGTTCCAGAAGGGTCAAGAAATAAATACACACGTAGCTGCCGTCCTCATCTACAGGCTTTTCTACTTTTTCTCCTTTACTGATTTTAGTATGTCTGAGTTTTCAAGAAAAGTTGCCACTTGCCTATTGTTCTTAGATATTTTAGGTACAGGGTATTGTTGTCATTTTAACAGCTAACTTACTTCAAGGTGATTTCAGCATATGAAGGCAGCTTCTGGTCTATATTTTGTGGAAAACCTATTTATAGGAAAAGCTCAGGGATTGGTTTTCGAGCTGCATGATTTGTGTTGTGCCTGCAGGTGTGTACTGCCGAGGGGAATACTGAGTGACCACTGAAAAAGTACAGTGGTTTTCATTTTATGATGATTTTCATTTTATGGGATCATTGTTATCTGAAGTAAATGTGCAACCATCACCCTATAACAAGATGATGTTAATTTTATATCTTTAGGGAATTCAGAAACTTATAAAAGTGAGTTATTTCTAAAACAATTCTAAGGATAAAAATAATAATTTGGTTTTTGAATGAACTATGTACAGGTGCATAACCTTCCTGTTTGTCACAAGTCATTTTCATTCCATTTTCATAGATTATGTTCTTACTTCCTGTCTCTAATCTTCTAAATCCTTTCGTGCTAATGCTGACAGCCTCAGGAATGCGACATGGTGATATCTGTGGACTCACAGCTGGGCAAAACTGCCAGCTGTGGGCTCTGACCTTTTTCCTCAAGTGGGAAACAATAATAGTTTTGCTTCTAAGTTAATTCTTCATGTTTCTACAGCACCTCACGGGTGGAAGTCACATATTTCATAAACCATATTTATGCTACATCAAGAGGAAAATGGGTATGAAATAGAGGAAAAGAACTAATGCAAAACTTAGAAGAAGCTAACTCATCAACTCTTGCAAGGCTTCATTTTTGTATAATTCTTAATCAGGTCACAGGTATTGGAATTGGGAAGAGGGAGACCCATAGACCCATCTATGTCATCTGCATGTGACATTCAGTTGCAGTGTATTTCTGGAATGAGAAAAAAAATTATTTTGAAGGGAAATAGGAAGAGAGATATAATTATCAAGTAACTTTAGTTTGCAAGATAGCTTGCGTCATACAATGCATTGTTACCGTGAAAAATTCATTATTGTTGGGGGTTAAGAATAAATACCTGGTCCTTTTAACCTGGGCAAGGAGAATGGTTTAATGTATAGATTTACAAAATACAGGGTTTTCATAAACCATGCTGAATTAGTTCTTCCTTAATTTCCATTTCCGCTGTGTTCAGTGTTGATGTTTCTTAACTATCTCACATGAGAATTATATTTGCTTTGTATTCAAAGTATGTTTAAAATAAGCTTCTACCAAGAATTAAATGGAATGTAATTTCACAAAATCTCAATTCTGATTTTTTCTAAAAGTGACAAAGCTAGCCATCTTTGAAATAGATGCTGATGACACTATGAAATGAACCTAGAAGTGATAATAATTAGTATTTAATATATTTACATGTTCACATTTCTTTTTAAGAACTGATGTGCTATTTTAAAATCCTTATTATGTCTATAATATTTTATGTATTTGTCAATGTTACTTTAAGATATAGAAATAACGTAGTAAATAAGAATAGGGTTGATCTTAAAGTTAACCTCCCTTTAAAGTAGCTTATAGTACATTGGAAATTCAGACTTAGCACAAGGTCTGATGTGCAGTTGACTGCTCAATATATTTTTAAAAAATGAATGAAAAGAAATAATAATATAATTTTTCGGACAACTGACATTTCCTAAATGAGAGATATTTGAAAATTCGAAGAATAAATAATTGAGCACAAATTATAAAATTTTATCCAGTTGGGGAAATATCGCAAAGTGGTAAGTAAATGTTCAAATTGAAAGAAGTTAATAAATGAGAGAGCTTATGATTTGCACTTCAGATCAACAGGTAATTGAAAGATTTTTACATAGGCTAATATACAAGTTCCTTTTATTGTGTTACCACTGGCAAGCCTAAGGAGTATTTCTAAAGGAACTGAGAAGTGTCTTAGGTCTGTTGTGTTACGTTTCATTTATTATGATTTCCCTTTTACCTGCTCTATTCCACCTCAAAAAACCTGAGTTATATATACCTAATTTTACTTTTTGCCAAGAAATCCTATTCTTGCAGAATTATTCCCAATACATGAACCTTGAGAAAAATATTTTGCTTTGCCTTTGTAAAAAGGAACTATGGTGATAGGGAATTTGCATCTTTACAGAAGGTGCTACATGTACATTAGCATCTTTCATAGGAATTGTATTCAGAGGAGGAAAATAGAAAAAGAGGAAAAAAATTGAAAAAAGGCAAAAAAGGAAAGAAAATGAACATAGAAAATCTGAGACACATAGACAGACATCCAAAAATATCAGTAATCACAACAATGGACTGATTCTTCAAGTTAAAAGACAGTAATTGTCAAACTGGATTTATTTACATATAAATATATACATACATTTCTTTTTATGAGACATATAAAACAAAATGATACAGAAAGGTTAGAAGTAAAGGATGGGTATTGATTTTCTTGCAATATATAACCAAAAGAAAGCCACAACAGTTATATTAATTCCAGACAAAATAGTCTATAGGGCAAAAGGCATTCTTAGAAAGATAAAGAGGGCCACTACCTAATAAAGATTCTATTCACCAGGAAAAGAAAAGAATTCTAAGCTTGTATGCACACAGTAACATAGCCTTAAAATATATGAAGCAAAAATGACCAAATTACAAACAAAAATAGCAAATCCACCTAATAGTGGGAAAATTTAACAGATCTCTCTCGGTAATCAATAGTTTAAACAGACAAAAAATAATAAGGATATAGAACTTCTAAAGAACATGAGCTTGATGTACTGGACATATTTATAATACTATACCAAACAGCTGCAGAAAAAATTCTATACGAGGACACATAGAAGATTTATGAAAATTGATGAACCAAAAGCACGTCTCAATCTTTCCAACTCAAAGAATTGGCATCACTATGGATAGCCTCCTCTGATCATAGTGAAAATAAGTCAGACATTAAAAAGAAGGAAGAAAACCCCCCCCAAAACTGCCATGTATTTGGAATTTAAGAAATACACATCAAACAATTCGTGAGACAAGGAAGCAATCATAATGGAAATTGGAAAGTATTTAGAATTAAGTGACAATGAAAAAAATGCATATCAAAACTGGTGGGACATGACTAAAATAATACTTAGAAATGTATCTTTTAAATATAAGAAACTCAAAGAATAAAGGTAACAGCAGAACCTAATGAGATAGGAAATAAATATGCACAAGGCCAATAATGTCAAAAAGTGATTCCCAGAGGAGAAAGAGATATATCCCTCTATTTATTTGGGTCTTTAATTTTTTTCAACTGTGTTTAATTGTTTTCGGTTCTCGGGGAAAGGATAATCTTTTCAACAGTTAGCACTAGAAAAAAATAAACTTTGACCCTTTGCCTCACACCATATACAAAAATTAACTTGAAGTAGATCATAGACCTAAATATAAGAACTAACCTATAAAAAACATCAAGAAGAAAACATAGGTAAAAATCTTAGCAACCTTGAGTATGGCAGAGATTTATTTGTTCAATATGACACAAAAAGCGTGAAGTACAAAAAGTAGTCCACAAACTGAACTTCATCAAAATATAAAATCTTTTGCTCTTCAGAAGATACTGTTTCAAAACGAAAAAGGGAAGCAACAGATTGGGAGAAGACATTTGCAAAACATGTATTTGACAAAGGGCTTATATCTAACATACATAAAAGGACTCTTAACAACTTAAGAAGACAGCCCAAATTAAAGTGTGGAAGAGCTGGACACTTGATCCAAGAAGTTATAGAGATGGCAAATAAGCTCATGACAAGATGCTCAATATCAGTAGTTTTTAGGGAAGTGCAAATTAAAACTACAGTGAGATAATACTGCACACCCAGTAATGGCTAAAATTAAAAAGACCGACCATACCAAGTATTGGTGAGAATGTGGAACAACCAGAAATCTCATACACTGTTGGTGAAAATGCAAAATGGTATTAACCACTTTGGAAAACTGTTTCTGAAAAGTTAATTATATACCTGTCATATAGGTCAGCTCTTTCACTCTTTGGTATTTGCCCAAAACAAATAAAGTTATATATCCACACAAAACCTTGTACCTGAATGTTCATAGCAACTTTACTTGTAATCGTTCAAAACTAGAAATAACCCAAATATCCACCAAGGGGTAAAATAGATAAACTCTCATTCAGTGGATTTCTGCTTGACAGTAAAAAGGAACACAATAGCATGGATGAATCTTGAGATAGTCATGCACAGTGAAAGAAGTCAGGCCTTCTCCCCCCAAAACAGAGGACATTACGATATGATTCCATTTATATAAAATTCTAGAAAATGAATTTAATTTATAGTGACAGAGAAAAGATAGTGGTTGGCAATAGGGTGGAGGGGCATCTCATACATAAACGTCTGTTTCATGCTGAGTAAAGACTTATGTGTGAAAGATAAAGCCATAAAACTTTGAGAAGGCAATCTAGAACATCATTATGATCTCAGGATATAGAAGAATTTAAGACACAAAAAAGCACAAAAAGAAAAAAATCAGTAATGTTCAAATTTAAAATTATTTTTTAAAAAGCACAGTGAAAAGAAGTAGAAAAAAAATATTTATGGCACATACAGTTGACAATTTGTATCTCTGTTAGAACTCCCATGACTCAATAAAAAAAGACAACCCAATAGAAAAATGGGCCGAAGATATGAACGAGGCATATTACATTAAGAGGAACCCCATGTTGCCACTAAACATTGTTCTTCAAGGAATTGTGAATTATAGCAAAAACCAGAGCCAATTTCATATTCCCTAACTCCCACTGATAAAAGTTGAGTCTAGCTATACCAAGGGTAGGCAAAGATATGAAGCAACCAAATGTTTACCTGCTTCTAGAGATTAAATTGGTACAAATATGTTGGAAAACTATTTAACATTTTCTACTAAAGTTAAAGATGCGCCAACTCTAAGGCCCAAGAAATTCCACTTGTAAGTATATACATCAGAGAAGCTTGTGCGTTGTGTACCAAGAGATTTGCACAAGAGTGTTTATAGCCGCACTGTGATAGTAGAAAACTGGAGGCAGTCCAAATTTCAACAGCCTTAGAATAGATAAATTGTGGTGTGGCTCTACGATAGAATACTATATAACAGTGAAAAGGAACGACTAACAGCAGCAAGAAAGAATCTTAGGAATAAAATCTAAGCAAAAAAAGCAAGTTGTAGAAATATACATACAATGTGTTACACGTGTAGGGATACAAATACATGTTGTAAAACTATAAAGAAAAGCAAGGGGATGATGAGCACAAAATTCCAGAAATGATTAAAGGAGCAAAGAAATGGGGGGAGTTAACACCTCTGACGCACTGAGGACTTCGAAACAATAGTAACGTTCTTGTTCTATAGGTGGGCATGTTTGTATCATTTTTTACACCTTACATTTATTTTATGACCTTTGAATCTATACAATATTTAATAATCATATTTAAAATAAGTGCAAATTACAGAATTTAGCATGTGAATAGCAGCATACCTGTTCTTGTATACGTGCAAGAAAAATACGCTTTCTTGGAGAAAAGGTAACTCCATTGTCTAGTAAGTACTAACGCATTACTTAAGAATAATGATTTGAATTTCCTTTTGTTAAAGGTTTTTCTTTTTTTCCCTTTCTCTCTGCCCTGCTGTTCCTCAATTTGTAGGAGAGATTTGAAGCACTTTTTACCATCTATGATGACCAAGTTACATTTCAGTTGTTTAAAAGCTTTAGAAGAGTCAGAATAAATTTTAGCAAACCTGAAGCAGCAGCAAGAGCTCGAATAGAACTACATGAAACAGACTTCAACGGGAAGAAACTGAAGCTGTATTTTGCACAGGTACTTCATTGTACAGAAGACACTGTTCTCTAAACTGGTTTTTCCCCGTCCGAAAATATTTTCACCTATACAGGCCAGCTGCCAAAAAAAAAAAAAAAAAAAAATTCATTTCTTCCCTTTCAATATCAGAGGTTTTTGAAATGTACAATCCCAATCAGTGAATAATATAAAAATATTTTTCCTTTATTTTACAGAAATATAATTTTAATATAAGCATATTTACACCCCTAATTTTGTTTTGCTGAGACTAATAGTTAAAGGAATTCATTTTTCTGGCAGCTTTGCTCTTTTGGGGGTCTGTGAGGGTTAAGCCCCAGCACTCTAAGGTTAGTGAATTAACTTTCTCCTTTGCATCTAGAATGGCTCTCATGAAATAACATCCTTGGGGGAATTAAGAAAATAGTCCCTCAAATCATTTTCTGTGTTCTGCAGTTCATATGAGGAATCCCTATGGAGAAAGACTGCGGTCCGTGGGATGGCCAGGGAGGGGGCACAGAGCTATACAAAAAAGCTGTCCTAGACTTTGAAATTGCAAACGATCCTGTGGGCTACCAAGCACTGGCTCTATTATTCCAATCCTACATTGGGTGGCTTTGCTCTTTTGGGGGTCTGTGAGGGTTAAGCCCCAGCACTCTAAGGTTAGTGAATTAACTTCTCTCCTTTGCATCTAGAATGGCTCTCATGAAATAACATCCTTGGGAGAATTAAGAAAATAGTCCCTCAAATCATTTTCTGTGTTCTGCAGTTCATATGAGGAATCCCCATGGAGAAAGACTGCGGTCCGTGGGATGGCCAGGGAGGGGGCACAGAGCTATACAAAAAAGCTGTCCTAGACTTTGAAATTGCAAATGATCCTGTGGGCTACCAAGCACTGGCTCTATTATTCCAATCCTACATTGGGTGGCTAGAAATTAATGCCCTGCTAGTTCAGACTAGTTGTCCACCCAAGGCAGCGTTATGTCTCTTGCGTGGGACACAAAAGGCCTTTTGAGGAGAAGTAGCTTAGTATTGTTTTTAAACATGAGAGCTGCATCTTAGGTGTCCGAGGTCCTATAATACAGAGATTGCCAGTGCTGCCTAGAACCCGACAAGTGTCTCCCAAAGGAAAACCAAAACCATTAGGAAGTTAAACAGATTCACTCATATTAGTCATAGAACAGTAATTTGCATTTACGTTTTAACTCCCAAGACCTCAGTAGAGACGTCACCAGGTTTTACAAGAGCCTTACAGTATCAGATCTCTAACACCAAAACCAGATAGAGTTCTCTGACATAGGCTTTAAAGATTTAAGAAAACAAGTAACCAGCCATTAAAATAGGAGGAGAACAAGAAATGACAAGAGACAAAACTGTTCTTTTTGCTGGAAGTTCTCGTGTTGTCTGCCCGCACAGGAGAGAAATACGAGCTTCATGCAGGAACTGAGTCAACCCCGAGCGTGGTGGTTCACGTCTGCGAAAGCGAAACGGAGGAGGAAGAAGAAACCAAAAGCCCCAAACAGAAAATTACCCAGACACGGCGCCCCGAGCCTCCTACCGCGGCCCTGAGTGAGCCTCAGACCTTCGACTGTGCGCTGTGAGGCCTTGGGTTGTGGCCAGGTCCCAGTTACATGCCCCCATGGCAGGTGCGTGGCTGCTCATAGCGTAGGGGAGACTGAGGCAGGGGGCGCGGTGTCTTCTCACCATGCCTGTACTGCAGACGTGCTAGTGTGGAGTAGCAGCTGATTTCACCTGTTCAGAAGTTTAAGTGAGATTCCAAACAGCACTTTAAATGAAGGGAGTAGTCCCCAAGATGTGGCAACTCTTGACCATTTTAAACAGAAGTAAGTAAGGAAAATGGCTTCCTCCCCCCCGCCCCAGCAATGTTAGTTCCCCTATTTTCTTTCTGTATAGCATGGGGTACCAAATACTGGAACTATAGTCACCCAGTGCAGTACCATTTTTATGAATTTAAAATTGGTCTTAAAATTTTAATAATCTAGTGTGGGTATTTTTGTACTTGTGTAATAGCTTCTAACATATTGATCAAAAGTTAGTTGTTACTCAGTATATATGAAATTTTTTGCATGAAAAGAAACCTAAAATACAGAAGGATTAATAGAAATCATTTTTCCCAAGTATTTTTCCATTAGCTTTGGGAAAGAAATGCCAAATCCACTGGCACCAATGTGCATGTTTGTCCCTGTGGCTCTTACTTGGAAGTCGGGGGAGAGTGAGGCACAGACCACTGGTCCTGATGCGTCAGCCCTGCAGAGGTGGGCTGCCCAGAGTGAGCTGCTGCTTTGGAAGTGGGACATATCACCAGGAAGCTTCGCTGATTATGATTTCAGGGGTCTCCTGCATTCTGCCACTTGTGACCATGTTTTTGCCTGTAGAGGACCAAACTGTCTTCACGCACCAGTTGTTTATCCCATTTCCTGTTTCAATATTGTGTTAACCATTAGTTCTTGTGTTTTTCTATGCTGTGTGTATGTTTGTGGATGTCAGTCATAGATGCTCAGTTAGAAAGATAATAAGATTTTCTGAGGACCATTTTAAAAATGTCCATTTAAACATTTTTCTGCTTGCTTTGAAAGAAAAATCACACATAGTATTTTGCTATGCATTTAGAAACGAGGGGGGAAGTCATTTAGTCATACTTTTTTTTTTTTTTGGATGAAATTTTTGACCTTGGCTTGCAGTTGGCATTTTTCCCTAAAACAGAATTGTTTCTCACTTATGTTTTAGAATGTATATTCAAACCCCCTACAGTAGAAGCACCGTCTTTTTAACTCTTGGTGGTCTATTCAGACTTTGAAGTCCCTTTAATAGAAGTCTCATAGCTAAGAATTCTTTTGCTTTTGATTCTCTTCTCATTATGCTATTTTCTTTGGGTGGCAAATGTCCAGAACTCCCTGGCATGTATGTTAAGGGTTTGCATATATGAGTTAGAACTGATAAACTAATGTGGCTGCCACTGCAAAGAAAATGCAGAAATTCAAGCCATGATGTCAGTACATTTAACGTGTTATTGTGGTTGAGTTCTTATTGTGATAGCATTTATTTCTGAGGGCTTATATTGCACAAAAAAATTATATTTTCCTTGCACTCAAATACTCTGAGGTGATAAACTCTTCTATTTATATATATCCACTATTGTAAGCCACAGTGTAAATTGAGTTGAAATTTGCAATCCCATAAGCAATTAACTTAGTTCAGATCATCATTTGTCAGTTTAACTGGCCACTTAAATACATTTACTTTGCAGTTCTGCACTCAGCATTTTGCTCATTTTGATTGCAGGACAGACCCCATTTTCTATGTCAGAAAATGTATGTATTTTCAATAATTGGGAATTTTTTGAATTTCCTTGTAGGTAATATTTACTCGCTATAATTTTCTAAGTGATATAAGCCCATGATGTTTTGTTATTTGGCTTGGCTTTCATTCTCTACCTACCAATTAAAAAATACCCTATTCATAACACGTAAAACTTTAAAAAAAAAAGTCAGCCAATGCAAATTACCCGGTGTTTTTTCTATTCTTTTTTTGGTGGGGAGCGGGGGCGGTGCAGAGTATTGAAAACTTTGAACCTAAATTTTATTTATATATATATACACTTATGTGTGTCTGTACATATATACATTTATATGTGTGTGTGTGTGTATAGATACATACACATATATATGAATGTCTGTAGAGAGTCATTTATACTTTTCTGATTGAAGAACATTAATATTTTCATTTTTCCTAGTACATTGTTTTCATAAGGTAAATTCTAAAAGAAAAACTAGTAAATGCCCATCAACTTTTAATATTGTGAAATCAGCAAGGATCTCAACCAGTAATATGGTCTCTGTCCTTTTGTGGCTATTTTATATCCAGTTCATGTAACCATTTTACAAGAGATGAGTCTCATGTATCTTTTTAAAGTTCTTTTAATAAATTTACCTGCATTTTTTAATTCTTTGAAATCGAGTAACTACTTAGATTTAACTCTTTTAGTATAGTAGCCATGTTTTTTTAGAAATCATAACCTCTTCATGGGAACCAAATTACGTAGAAAACTGAGGAAAGATGGTGTTGCTTCGTGTCATGGGAAGACATGTGAAGGATATGAAGACCGAATTACTTAACAAAGATTGTAGATTCTTTAAACATACCCACCTGATAAAGCCAGAGATAAATTAAAAAGTGTAGTAGGGAGCCTCTACTAGGTTTAAGGTGCTAAGAGGCAGAAATAGGCAGGAACAGTTTCCTTGCCTTTGGAGAGCTGAAAAACAGGTACACAGCACACTATGCTTTTCACATTCTGCTTCTTCAGAATTTACATGAAACCTGTCAGTAATTAAGAGCCAAATCAAAGTTACAAGGAACTTTTAAGCTCAACATAAAGGTTTAAATAGAACATCGCAGTCGTCCATGGGATGTTTGAATTGAAGAGATACCAGGAGATAAAGGTCAGGTCCAGTACTTCCATTTTTTTAAGAATACGGTCTTTGTTTCCCATTCCCATTAATTCCATCTTTTAAAACTGTCATGATTATAAAATAAAAATATTTGGTTTTCTTAGAATGTCAGTTACAGAGCTGAAGGTCACTTTGGAAATCATACAATCTAATCCTTGTGTTACACAGATGAGAAAACTGAGGTTATGGGCCTTGCTTAGGAGACCACAGCGAGGCAGCCCAGGGACTAGAACTGGCATTCCCAACTCGCCGGCCGGTGCTTTTTCTACTTTTTCTTGCATTGGCCTCTTAAAGAGGCAGTGAATAGTAATACCTATCATAAGAAAAAAAGTGGGCTGGGGAAGGAATTCTTTTTCCTCTGATGGGATACAGTGAATGAGAAATGAATAGGAAAAATCTTATCTGATGAGAAAGGTGACTTAGTAATTTTAGTTAATAAATTTGATGTTCCATGTTTTGTGTTTTTGTTTTCCTTGAACCATTGGGTTGGAATCCACTTAAATAATGTTACCTTGGTAGCCAGCAATTATGTTGGCATTTTATATGGGCTTTTCTAGATTTTCATGTTAATGAAATTAAAATACATATAAATAGTCGTACTTAACGATGCGACTCTAATGAAGCGGAATGAGATCTAATATGATTTGGAAATGGAACATTTTGCAGGAGAATGACACTCTCAGTGCTTGTAAAATTGAGTCCTATTCAAAATCAAAGACTGACCTGTGCGTCATGTTTTTATGCAGACTCTTACAGACCATGGATTTATTTTGAAGGAAAAATCCCAAACATAATTAATAGAAAATGTACTAAATTATGTGGTGTGTCAGGTTCACTGTCCACTGGATTTCTCTCTTTTCTCCAGAGTTGTGAGAAAATACCTATCGTACAGGTGAACTTGGTCCATCTTTCCTTCTTCCTCTCCATGTGCTTCTCTTTTGCACACTTGCATTTACATTTTCCTGTATTAAAGGAAGCAAATTACTTACAGTATGACAGTATAAAGGAACAAAAGAGTTGGGGAAATAGTTGCCTCCTAGCTGGGGCTGTAAGTCAATGTTATAGAAACACACTCTCTTAAAAGTTAAATAAATTTAAAGAATAAGATTTATGAACCTTGTCCAACAATTTGATAAATACTCATTTGTTTTTTTAAACTCCCCTTGGAGTGTAGGTCATCCAGAACATCATCATCAGAATGCCATTGT
Source organism: Galeopterus variegatus (assembly GCF_000696425.1). Classification (NCBI taxonomy): domain Eukaryota; kingdom Metazoa; phylum Chordata; class Mammalia; order Dermoptera; family Cynocephalidae; genus Galeopterus; species Galeopterus variegatus. The sequence goes on from NW_007727234.1 coordinate 323,839, forward strand.
TTTCTTTAATTATGAATCAGGGGAAAATGTGAATAATTTGGAGAGTGTCATTATTATCAGATGTACAAGCAACAAGGCAACTGAAAGCAACAACAACCACTAGGTTCACTAAACCCAAAAGATTACAAAAATTGTCATATTCAAAGTAAAGTTTCTGGCCAAAGTTAAGAAGAACTAGCCTTGGACTGGGTCAAAATGTCTCTCTCCATTTCAATAAAAGTTTAAAGACCTTTTACCAAATTAGACATATGTTCTATCTGACAAACCTACATTTCCTTTTGAAACAAAATCGTATCCTGTAAACTCTTGGAACTCCTGCCTGGCTTTGACTGAATTGTTCATTCTTGTTGTCATGGATGACTTATATCCATGCAGAGAACGTGTGTTTTGCTGTATTGTTTTCAATCTAGCACTCAGTCTTTCTAACTCCCACTGGGGACTGAAGAGAGAGAAAGGTGGCTAATCCCATAAGTGTGCCATATCCTCCCACCGCTTCTCAATCCGAAGTGAGCATTGATTTACGTTATTGTGCATACCCTCCACGTTTGAGAAAACTTTCATTTCACGTAGATCTTAATTGTACCCAGGAGTTAGATTTATTATTTTATGTGAACATGTTTGTGATCCTCTGTTACATTTTGGGGCACGTTACCTTTCTGGTACTATAAGCTGTAGTGAATACTCACTGTACGTCTAAAACAACTGGTCAGTAATTCATGTACAGTAGTCCATGTTTTAGTGTGCTTGAAGTGACAATCCACAGTTTGTAGTAGTTTGTTAATTGTCTACTTTAACTCTCCTGTGTTTTGAGGACATTTAAATATTCCTTGTCCTACCAAGGTGACAAAAGCAGAATGTAATGTGATTACTTGTTATAAGTTTTGTTTTTAAAACCAATAAAAATAAAGTTAGTTTTTTTTTAATCAGGCCATTGAATTGAGTTCTTTGTGTGTAGTATTTTCAGTATGTATTATTTACATTTAAGTAATAACAAAAAAGAAGAGTGAAGTATTATATTTGCTCCTTTAACAAGAGTCCTGTTGAACATTAATGCTGTGCCGTGCCAGAGTTCAAGGTGGTCAGTCACTGCCAGCTTTGTAAATAGCCACTACAGTTCCTCACCAAGAATGGTCTTTACCCTGGTCTACTCCTCAGTTAAAAATGATTTATTCCTGGTAAGGGCTTATTTTCTGTCTTGGTTAAAAGAAAAAAAAAAATCTCCAAATCAAAATATTTAAACTGGAAATGACTGTAAAGGTTATCTAGTGCAGTGGGTGTTTTAATACTCATTTTTAAGGCATAGAACTCTGCTGCCTTTGCTCAAATGAAACTTTACATAAAGCCCAGTGTAAAACTTAATACAAAAAAAGAAAAAAAAAAAGGTAAACAGAGCTGCTCTGTTTGAAGGGGATGGGGGAGGAGTGCGGACCCAATGTTCCAACCCCTGAACAATAGTTCAGAACACACTGATCCCTTTCAGCTGCCCCCACACCTTCCTCCACCCCCAACACACCTTTACAAGAAAATGGCCTGATGAGGCGTTGCCAAATTCACACATCTGATGGTAGCCCACCTGGGACTAGAATTCAGGTTTCTTGCCACTGCCCCAGGTTCTTTCTACCACACTCCACTACTCTGTTAAACTGAAGTCTTTAATTTTTTTGGAGAAAATGCATTAGGATTCAAAGATTCTTGATACTGTTTTGTTTTTAGTGAAACTGAAGCAGAATAGCTGGGGACACTATCACTTTAACTGGTGCTTGCCAAGCCGTGTTCTGTGGGGCTGCCTCCAGGTGGAGCTGGGCACCCAGATTCCCAGGGACTTGCATTCCAGCTACCACTCTTTGTTGTACAGAGTGGACTTAGCATCACACCTCACTTGAGCTAAGATTCCTTGACTAAAATAGCAAGTTGGAAAACCACTGCAAATAACCTAAGGAAAAAAAGTTTTTTAATGCAGAATAGAAAATACAAGAATAATAATTTAAGTAATTTACCTCATAAAGATAGACTGACTTAAAAGTTAAATTCAACAATGTATGAGAGTCCTGTTACCACAAGAAACATGTTAAAATAGATAGTGGGAGAGAGCAATTACTATATTCTGGCTTTCAGTGAACATATCAAAATGATTCTAATCTAGAAGGAGAAAAGATTAAAATCTTACACATGTAGGAAAGATCTCAACTCTTGACAAGCTTCCCCTGGCCTTCTGAGACAGAAGGTGTAAAATATAAGTGGTTTGCAGAATAGATATTTATGTAGGGTGTTTCAAAGTATATTATCTGGGAAAAGTTTGTGGTCTAAGATGTTGGGAAAAGCTAACCAGTTTTTGTATTGCGATGCTTCTGAGGAACTTTTAAATGTGCACATTCTATCTCTAGGAGGATATACCATGATTCTCAAATGTAATAAACTACGGGTCCCTGTTGCCTAGGAGCATCTCATTGCATTGGTGTTTGAGAAAACATTTGATTAAAATCTTGACTTGGAGTCTGATTAAAGAATAGATTTGTAAACTTAAATTCCTTTATTAATTTCTCTAAGCAAGAGTATTGTTAGATTAGGGCATCAGAAGGAGGCTTTCTGGTTTGAATGAACGGGAAAACCAAGTTAATCAAACTATTAGAATCTGTAAGAAAGTTCAGCAAAGTGGCCTGAAACTAGCGTAGCTTAGAAAAATCAATAGCATTTTCTTACACCATCAGTGACCAAAGCGTAGCCAAACTCTGATAAGGACATAGATAATTAAGTACATGTAGAGTCCATACTCTTGAATAGGATAACAATATTTTAGGAACGTCAAATTTTCTTCAAATCTATAAATTCAATGAAAGCTCTCAAAATTACAGTTTAAATGTATTCTAAAACTTTTATGGAAAAATAAAACACAAGTAGTTAAGACAACTTTATAAAAGAAAAGTGATAGAAGACTTACCCTACCAAATATTAAGACAACCCACAAAGTCACGTGAGGTTGGTGCAAGAACAGGAAAACTAAAAAAGAATAGAGATCAACCCATGTCTATGAGAATTTAATATACAATAAAGTGTCATCATAAATAAATGGAAAAAGGCCAGCCTGTCTAATAGATGGTGTTGGGAAAACTAGCTTAGCATGTGTAGGTAAATAAAAACTGGTTCTCCATCAAATACCACATACAAAGGTAGACTCCAGATGGATCAAAGACCTGAATATAGAATATAAAACTATAAAGTTAATAGAAGAAATTGTAGGAGAATATTATTGTGACCTAGAGGCAGAGGAAGACTTCATAAAACTTTAAAAGCATAAGCTATAAGGTAAAAAATATAATTTGGGCCAGCCCGGTGGCGCACTGCTACAGTGCGCCGCTTGGGAGCGCGGCGATGCTCCCGCCGAGGGTTCGGATCCCACATACAGACCGGCCGCTCACTGGCTGAGCGAGGTGCGGGAGCAACACCGAGGGTTGCGATCCCGTTGCCGGTCCCGGTCCGGTACGGGCGCGACACTGAGGGTTGCGATCCATTGCCGGTCACGAAAAAAGACAAAAAGGAAAAAAAATATATATATATATAATTTGGTTACATCAAAATTAATGAAAAATTTCATGGACAATGTTGGCAGACAATAGGGAGATATTTGCAGTCCTAACATGGGTAAATAACTGTAATGTGAAAGGAGATTTTGCAAATCAACAAGGAAAAGCAGCCCAAGAGAAGAGTGGGCTAAAGGATATGAAGAGCAATTGGAGAAAAGGAGAAAATGGGCCTCTGAAGAGACACTCAAACCCAGTCTTCAGATAGGAGCAAATTAAAACAAGATGCCATTTTACATCTATCAGATTCTCAAAAATGTAAAGAGCGGGGCTGGCCAGTCAGCTCAGTTGGTTGGAGGGTGGTGTTATAACACCAAGGTCAAGGGATCCTCTACCAGCCAGCTGCCAAAAAAAAAAAAGCAAATAATGCCAGAGGGTGGGGATGGAGGAAACCTGATGTACTGCTGGTGGAAGTGCAGACTAGGTTGGTCATTCTGACGAACAATCTGGTAGCACTTAGTCATATAAACAAAATGTAAAGAACAAGATCTCTGCAGTGCTGCTCCCAGAGATAGAGCTAGGGATAGATACAGATATAGATAGATATAAATATATTATCTCCCCAGAATATCCCAGAGATTCTCATACAGTTCCAAAAGGAAACATGCTGAGCATGTTCATTGCACCATTTATTTATGGAGGCAAGCTGCATCCGCAACTGGGAAATGAACACGATGGAAAACCGTGCAGCAAAAGAGTAGCCATGTACACAGCCATGTGGCTGGGTCCTGAAAACAGAGCTGAGTGATGAAAGTAAGAATCAGTGAAATGTCTATAACATTTGCATCATGTAAACACAAAGACAGTAATGCATGGTGAAAGAATACGTACAAATAAAGAGATACTATTAAACACATGACGGATTTTCAAAAAGTTTGTGGAAATATTTGTTTTATCTTTTAATTCCATTTTTCCCTGAACTTTTTAAAGTATGTATGTACATACATACATACATACATACAAGGCATCTCGCATGGGTCAATGATGATAATGTGCCCTGAACTGAGAAGTCTGATTTACTCTTAGGCTTTATGTAACCTTTCTGTAAAAAACTACTAGTATCTCTGTCTCTTTCCTACCTTGATTCTACATTAAGGTTAGTTAAAAATTGCATGTTATTTTTCTCTATTATTGCTCTAGAAGAAAATATTTTACTGTGATACGTTTAGGTGAAATCCAGATTTTATTGGAGATGTTCATGCCTTTTATTTTAGGATAAGTATTTCAGAAAAATACCAGGTACTGCCTATTCTATAGCTAGATGTGTATATATAAATGTTTTTTCCAAGTAAGGTTACATAGACTCTTTTGTTAAATTTACTCCCGTATGGATGGAAATAATACGCCACACCATTCACTGCACTCTGAGCTGCAAATGAATAAGCATTGCATGTGGTTTGACTCTGGATTCACCATTTCCTTTTGGTTCAAAGAAGTAATCAAGTTAATTCTTGGCCTGGTGTTGTCTTCCTTCAATGTCTTTTGAATAATTGAGATCTTTAGTGGGAAATTAGACAATCTTCTGTCTTGGGAGATTTGACCAAGCCCTTTCCCCCAAAGGAGGAAATTAGACCAAACGTGATTTCTCCGAGGTTGTCTGAGTGAGCCCCGTGAATAAAAGGTCTTTTATGGGCCTAATTTACTAGTCTTTCATGACTTATTTCCTTGATAACTTTAGTCATTTCCCAGGCTATTTATTCTATCCCATTAGAAATTTCTAACTGTTGGAAAGTCTAGAATAGAGATTTGTCTCTTTTGTAAATGAAAACAGCCTTTGGGTACCAAGTGATTTACCAGTGCATCCTGCCAATTCAAGATATGCCAGTGAGTTCCATTGTGCAAGGACCCTAGCTGCCCTCTTACTCATATCTGGTCTCTAGTTTCCCATAACCATCTATGTAAGCATAGAACAACCTTAAAATGTGTTTTCCTGGAGACAGGCTTACTAATTGTTCATGCTGGAGAAAAAGGAGAAAATTAAACTGCACGATTAATGTAAACCCATTAAGGGTTGTATTAGTTATGTATTGCTGCATGCCAAATTGCCCCCAAATGTAGCGGCTTAAAGCAATAAAACATCCATTGTTTCCCAGTTTCTGAAAGTCAGGAATCTGAGAATGGGTTAGCTGAATGGCAATGGCTCAGGGTCTCTCAGAAGGTTGCCATCAAGGAGTCAGCGAGGGCCACCGTCATCCAAAGTGGCTGGAGATGCTCTTTTAAGCTCACCCACAAAGCTGTGGGCAGGCAGCTTCAGTCCCTTACCACATGGGTCTCTCCATGAGCCTGCCTATAGGACATGGAAGCTGGACTCCCCAGAGCAAGTGATCAGAGAGAGTCTTCACAACCTAATCTCAGAAATCACAGGCCATCACTTCTGCCACGTGCTGTTGGTCACAGACAAACTCTGATGCGGGAGGAGACAAAAGTGCTACCACAGCTCTCTCAGGCAAATGTGTAGCTTTACGTGCCTGTAATAAGAGCTCAGAAGGGTTTAGGGTGAAAACGCTCCCTTCATCTCTCAGCTCTTCCTGTCTCTACCTCTCTCCGCGTGTCCACCCCGTTCTCTCTTACTGCAAAAAGGCCTTCCCCCTACAGTAGAGAACATGGCAGCAACAACTCCGGTGGAAGGAGAGTTTCTTCCTATGGGTGCACCCCAGGGTAGGATTCTCATTGGCCAGGTTGGGTCACATGCTCATCCCTGTGGCCAGGTGGGCCAGTCCTTTACCCAAGAAAGAGAAATGAAAGAGAAGCAGATAAAAATATAAGAGCCATCACAGTGTGCTTCAATATATCAATGAACTTTATAAAGACCAAAAGGTGAGAGCATTTTATTGATTAGTAAAAAGAATTAGTCAGAATTTAGCAGTCTAACGAATAACAAATTTATCTGGTCTTCATTTTTCCACCATCCAACTATGATTCCAGGTAAGATACGAGGAGTGAAGTTTAAGTGTGTCTTATAAACTTACCCCAAATAAGTTCTGATATAGAGAAGTTTCTGATACAGAGTTTGCATGATATTTACCACAGAAATTCCTTATGATCTTGATCTTAAATGAAAACTAACACCAGTATCACAGTCTTCCATGTTATAATGAGAGATGTGCACCATACATACCAGTACAAATAAAGAACATTATTTTATCATTACTCTAAATTTTTCACAGGGTGAGCCACTTTATGTTATGGCTTAATAGTATTGCATCTATTTAAACACTTATAGATCCAGGAAAGGAATTAATGTCAAAACTTTTTTATTTATATTTTCTGACTTTATAAAATGTGAGCCTCATATTATATCCTTTCATTCTTTTATTTCTATGTAAATTTTTATTCACAAGTTTGCAAAACCATCACCACTGTCTAATTCTAGAACATTTTCATCACCCCTAGAAGAAACCCTGTGCCCATTAGCAGCCACTCCCATATCCCCTTCCCCATCTTCCAGCCCTTAGCAACTGCTAATCTACTTTCTGTCTTATAGATTTGCCTTTTCTGGACATTTCACATAAATGGAATCATACAGCATGTGGCCTCTCGTGTCTGGCTTCTTTCACTTAGCATAACGTTTCCAAGGTTCATCTGTGTCATAGAATGAACTCTATTTCTGTTTATGGCTGAAAATATTCTGTTGTATGGATATACCACATTTTGCTTACCTGTTCACCAATGGATGAGCGTTTGGGATGTACCCACTTATTCACTATTATGAATAAAATGGTTATGAACATTGTGTACAAGTTTTTGTGTGAACATTTGTTTTCAATTCTTTAGGTATATATACCTAGGAGTGGAATTGCTGTGTCATATGGTAGCTCTATGTTTAACTTTTTGAGGATCTGCCAAACTGTTTTCCAAAGCATCTGCACCATTTTACATTCCCAGCAGCAGTGTATGAAGGTTCCAATTTCTCCACATTCTCACCAACACTCATTAGTATCTGTCTTTTTTTTTTTATTATTATACTCATCCCAATTGGTATAAAGTGGTGTCTCACTGTGGTTTTGACTTGCATTTCCCTGATGGCTAGTGATGAGCATCTTTTCATGTGCTTATTGGTGTATCTTCCTTGGAGAAATGTTTATTCAACTCTGTACTGGGTTGAATAGTGTTTCCCCATTCATGTCCCCCTGGAACCTGTGTACGTGATCTTATGAGTATTTGGAAATAGGGTCTTTGCACTTTCATAAACTTTTTAAAAGGTTTGGCATCCAGTACAGCCTGACCTGTAAGTAAAAGAGAATTATCCTGAGTTATTCATTACCAGAACCAAAATACAAAATGTCTTTTTCCTGGATAAGAACATCCTCTAAACAGTGATACCCAATTGTTCTTTCCTTGTCAGACACCTTAGAGGACCTTGACCTTTAATATCAGCCCTAAACTCTGACCAGCAGGTGCCTCCTTGGTCGCAGGCTCTTTGGAGCAGAAATGGAAAATGCAGGGATTTGTGGAATCTAAGCAGGCTAAAAGACAGTCTTGCCAATTTGAATCTTGTTTCACGGAAAGCAAGATATTTAACCATTATATACTTCCTGGTTGTATTTTGGCTATAAAACAGAAAGCATAGTCAAGAAGTAAAAATACAAACCAATCTAACCAAAAGAATTTTCACCGAAGGAAACAACAAAAATGTAGTGTTCATGTAACTAGTTGAGGATAGAGATGAGGATCACCAGTGACCACTGGCAGCTGGGAGAGAGGCATGGAAGTTTCCCCCTCTGCCCCCAAAAGGAACCAATCCTGCTGACTGTGAAAGAATAACTTTGGTTGTTTTAAGCCACACAGTTTTGTGGTAATTTGTTACAGCAGCCCTAGGAAACTAATACAAGTTCCTTTGCCCCTTTTTAAATTGGGTTATTTGTCTTTTCATTCACAATTTCAATTTATAGGCAGAACACACTGCATATAATTTAATTCTTTCCTTACAATTATATGTTTTAACAAGTCTGATTTATATCACTAGCTTCAAAAGCAAATTTTTGTCTTTTGGTTTTATTTTTTTATTTTTATTTTTATCTTTTTTCCTTTTTGTCTTTTTTACTGACCAGTAACAGGATCGCAACCCTCGGTGTCGCGCCCTCACCGCGCTCAGCCAGTGAGCGGGAACCGGTCTCCACATGGGATCCGAACCCTCGGCGGGAGCGCCGCCGCACTCCCAAGCAGCGCACTCTCCAGTGCGCCACCGGGCTGGCCCTTGTCTTTTGGTTTTAAAAGGTCTCCATACATGCATATTTCTTTATGTTTATTTTTGTCCCATTTGTCCTCCTATCCTTGAAGTGACTTTACACATGTTCTTATATTTGTTAGGAAAAGTCACACAATTTGTAAGGAAACATACAGGAGAAGAGATATGTGGCTGAACTCCTTTGAATAAATGCCTTATCCTGTTCCTGGCTGTCATTCACTCATTCACTCATTCATTCATTCATTCATTCAACAAGCATCTGTTGTGTGCCTTCTCCATAGGTGACGAAGGCGGGGACTCTGCCCTTGAGCATGTATTCTAGGGGAGGAAACCAGCCATGTAAACAGATGTCTCGCTGTCACTCTCAGAGTTAGTTACTCTCCCCCTTCCTAGGTTCCTTTACTAAAACTAATGTATTAAACTCAGCACTAAGCATTATTGCTGGTACAGTTATCTTAATAACTTTTTAAAAATTTAAAAGACTTTATTTTTTAGAGCAGTTTTAGCTTTATAGAAAAATGAGCAGAAAGGACAGAGTTCCTATATATTCTCTCATTTCTTCCCCCCAGTTTACCCTATTATTAACAGCTTTTTAAAAATCTCATTACCTACATGTTCATCCTAAAATACAAACATAGACAAAAAGAAGATAAAGATATTCATAATTCCCATTTTCTGATATAATTATTAAAAACATTTCGATATATAGACTTGCAATCTTTTCTATCTGTGCAAACATGGATTATTTCTTTCATAAAAATGAAGTCATACCCTTAATACTATTTTGTAATCTAAAGTTAGCTTTACTGAATTTTTTATGCTTTTCTCCGAATTATTAAAAACATTTCGATATATAGACTTGCAATCTTTTCTATCTGTGCAAACATGGATTGTTTCTTTCATAAAAATGAAGTCATACCCTTAATACTATTTTGTAATCTAAAGTTAGCTTTACTGAATTTTTTGTGCTTTTCTCCATATTCATTGGAATCCTAATCCCTAATGTCTTTCATAAACTTTTTAAAAGGTTTGGCATCCAGTACAGCCTGACCTGTAAGTAAAAGAGAATTATCCTGAGTTATTCATTACCAGAACCAAAATACAAAATGTCTTTTTCCTGGATAAGAACATCCTCTAAACAGTGATACCCAATTGTTCTTTCCTTGTCAGACACCTTAGAGGACCTTGACCTTTAATATCAGCCCTAAACTCTGACCAGCAGGTGCCTCCTTGGTCGCAGGCTCTTTGGAGCAGAAATGGAAAATGCAGGGATTTGTGGAATCTAAGCAGGCTAAAAGACAGTCTTGCCAATTTGAATCTTGTTTCACGGAAAGCAAGATATTTAACCATTATATACTTCCTGGTTGTATTTTGGCTATAAAACAGAAAGCATAGTCAAGAAGTAAAAATACAAACCAATCTAACCAAAAGAATTTTCACCGAAGGAAACAACAAAAATGTAGTGTTCATGTAACTAGTTGAGGATAGAGAAAATATATAGTGAAAATATCACAGTGGATGATAAATCATGGAAAGACATGTAACCTGGCAGAACGGGATGAGGTCAGGAAAAGAAATACAAAAGGAAAGCATATTAATATTTTTCAAGACGTATTCCCGTCACACCTACTATTCCACATGTGACCTTGAACATGTGACTTTCCCTCTCTAAATCTCAGTTTCATGATATGTAAACGGAGATCCCAACCTCTGCCCACATATCTCAAGATGCTGTTAGATTTAAGTGAGATGATGTATGTGCAGAAATTTTATAAATTGCAAAGTGCTATACACATCTACAGAATTCTTATTTCTTCCAGACATGGCCTCCTAAGAGGCAGAGAACATAGCTCAGTGTCTTGCCCACTATATGCTCTCAGGAAGTGTTTACTTAATTGAACTCACACATGGTTAAATGAGTTAACATTTGTGTGTCCCAGAAAAGATGACTTCCAATACCCATAGGATAAATTTAACAAAAGCCAACCCTATACATCGGGAAGAACTTTTGAAAAGCAGTATGGTTGTTTTCCAGATGACAGCTATCTCTACAGAAATTGTTTTGTTTTTAGAATTGTAGGCATATATTAGACAAACCTGATCAAAGTTTTTTAATTGCCAGAGGTTGCTCACTGGCTCCTGTGGCTGTGTTTATTTCATTTTGTCTTAAAGCAGCTTCAAAGCCCCCGCTGGTCTCCTGAAAGCGACTGAGATGAGGGATCTGCCTCCTAAGACAAATGGCCAGAGCAGCAGATGGATTTCACCTGGTATTTCCTTCACATTGATATATGATTTATCTTTCATATCTGGGATCCTTTGGATTGTTAACAGCAGCCACACAACAAAGGTGGAGCCGATGTTCTGCATTTCCAAAATTGAATTGGTCACTTTCCCTCCCACAAAATTTTCCTCCTCCAATTCCCAGTGTGTTTAATGTCATTGCTATCCACCTGTTGGGGGTAGAATTGTGTCCCTCCAAAATTTGAGTCCTAACCCCCGGTACCACAAAATGTGACCTTACTTGGAGATGTCCAAACGGGGTCGTTGGAGATGTAATTAGTTAAGATGAGGTTGTTAGAGTGATCCCAGATTTAATATGACTGGTATCCTTATTAAAAGGGGAAATTTGGACACAAACACCACACACACACACACACACACACACACACACACACACACACACACACACACACTGCCACGTGAAGGTGATGCTTCTCATAGGCCAAGGAACACCAAATATTTCCAGCAAACCACTAGGAGCTAGGTAAGAGGCATGAAACACCTTTCTCACAGCCCTCAGAAGGAACCAACCTTGCTGACACCTTAATCTCAGACTTCCAGCCTCTGGAACTATGAGGCAATACATTTCTGTCGTTTAAGCCACCCAATTCATGGCACTGTGTTACAGCAGCCCTAGAAAACAAACCCACTACCCATTCACAGCCTAGAAGTTGCAGAGGAAGCCGTTAGGACTTGTCACTCCATGTGAAAATCTTGTCATATCTACACCCTCCCCGGCTCCTCCTCTGCAGCCCCGCTGCCACTGCCTGGGTTTCAGGTCCAGTTTGCACAGTGTTCTCCTTGCCTCCCCGCTCTCCAGCCCTGTGCATCTTCCATCCTGCCACCAAAGGAACTAAGACCTCCCCCACCGGGCTGTGAGCTCCACTGGGATGGAGACCGAGTTTCTCCTGTTCATCACCATATTCCCATGGGGCTTGCACACTGTATCTTTGAAATCATCTTGTGCTGTTGAATTGGATTGTAATTATACGTTCTGGAGTTAGAACTATGCCTCTATCCCCAGTGCCTGTACTGTCCCTGATACATGTCAGCTCTAAATGATAAATAAATGAATGGATGCCATGCAAATTCTCAGGGTGAAGTGGTCACCGAGAGCTGAACTTGGCAAGAAGGTCCCCATGAGAGAGAAGGGCTCTCATGGGCTGTAAGGGAAGAGTAAGCCTCAGGTAAGCAGAGATAAAAGGGAAAGATCCTGCAGAGCAGAGGAAGACCCCAAACCAAGGAGCAGCAACAAGCAGTCATTGAACTGGCCCAGCCTAGAGTTTGCACAGTAAGAGCAGGAAGTGAGGCTGAAGATGAAGGACCGAACGCCAGGGAAGGGAGTCTGGACTTTTCACTGTGGATTACTGCCGTTTGCAGGAAGGGTGGAAATGAAAGCAGACTGTGAACGGACTTCAGGACAATTTATCTGGTGGAAGTGGATGTGATGCCACCTCCTGTAGTAAGGAGAGGGAGGGGACAAGGAGCCCAGGTAGGAGACTTCCGATGAAGTCCAGGTGGTAAGGATCCTGCAGGGGGACATAGAACCCCTGGTTTGGAGTCAGACAGACCTGGGGTCAGATGCTGACTCACCACTGTGTGACTTGGGCAAGATTTCTAATCCTATCCTCTGTGAGCCTCACTTTCCTCATCTGTAAAGTGAGAATAGTAAAATACCTTGTAGTAGGGTTTAATAATAACACTCATAAGTGACCTAGCTTAGTGCTGGTATATAATATGCTCTAAGTAATAACATTATTATTATTAATATTTGTTTCCTTATGTCTGGTACATACAGTAGTGTAGAGTTGTTAGAGCACAAGGTTCCAGTGAACCAAGGTTTCTTAAGGGGAGATTTTTGTCCAGGAACCACTGACGACCTGGTGGGAGGGAGAAAACCAGATCAATCTTTTTATGTACTGTTTAGGGAGAATTACTCTCCCTTAAGTGGAGAGGAAAAGACTTTTCCTCAAAAGCTGTATATTTTTCTCTAGTATGGAAACATTAAGTATACCCATGAGGAAAATAACATTTTTGGTCAAAATCTAAACAAAGAGCCACAAAGTTTTACAGAAGAGAAACAAAACCTTGAAGAATCACTGTTCTTCCCAAGGGTGCTTTCTGGGAGCAGTTTCTGACTTCAAAATGCCATTCCATGATCAATTACATTAAAAGAGCTACCTGAGCAAGCTTCACTTAGTCTCCTGAGCAACCTGCCACCCTGATCTATAGTCACCTCTCTATGTTCTGATCATTACGGGTTTAATTATTAATTTAATTATTGTAATTAATTTGACATTTGTACCTCACCATTTTCAAAGCATTTCACATTCATTATCTCCTTTGGTTTTCACAGTAACCCAGTGGTCGGATTTGTTTGTCTATCCTTCTATAGTTACTTTCTAGTTTTACATTACGTTATGGTCAATGGATGTGGCATAACGATTCCTGTTTTGTGTAATATGTTGGAAATTTCCTTGTGACCAAGAAAGTAAGGCAGGCATATATTATGATTTTATAGGCAAAAATACAGTTGTCAAGTGCAATAAAAAGTCCAGGAAGGGCCTGGGGAAGGCATGAAGGAAAAGCAGGACGTGACCTGGATCTTAGAGAGCAGGTGGGCCCCTAAGGGTGGAGAGGGGGAGGAACAGCACTCCAGAACTGGAGGGAAAGGGTCACACGAGGACAAAGCCCTTTTTAGGACACCATCAACCCTTCTTAGAAGGCTCATCTCAGCAACAGCAGTCAGCTTTGAAATGAAGCCTGTCTGGAGCATCTGGAGAAAGTTCATGGAAGAGATGGAATATGAACAGGAAGGGGAGATTCTTATATATATCTTAAGAGATCAGGTAGACAAAAGGTAAGCACAAATAGTAAAAACTTAAATAAGAAACTAAACAACTTGGGCCGGCCCGTGGCTCACTCGAGGGAGTGTGGTGCTCTCAACACCAGGGCCACGGGTTCAGATCCCATATAGGGATGGCCGGTTAGCTCACTTGGAGAGCGTGGTGCTGACAACACCAAGCCAAGGGTTAAGATCCCCTTACTGGTCATCCTTTAAAAAAAAAAGGAAGAAAGTAAACAACTTAATCACATATTATATGTAATACATATAACATATAAAATATGTTACATAATAATGTAGTCTAGTATCATGTATAATCTAATATTATGTATACTAGGATTACATAATTATGTGATCTAGTATAACAGATTGTGCGTGTGTGAGTGCGTGTACACACACACACACATATAAATAAAACTGTCTTAGTCCATTTAGACTGCTGTAATAAAATATCATAAACTAGGTGGCTTATTAAACAACAGAAATTTATTTCTCACGGTTCTAGAGGCTGAGAAAGCCCAAGATCAAGGCACAGCAGATTCTGTGTCTGGTGAGGGCCTGCTTTCTGGTTTACAGATGGCACCTTCTGCCTGTGCCCTCATGTGGTAGAAGAGAACAACTCTGGTCTCTTGATCCCTTTATAAGGACACTAATTCCATCATAAGGCTCCACACTCATGACCTAATCACCTCCCAAAGGCTCCACCTCCTAATACCATCACACTGAGGATTAGGTTTCAACATACACATTTGGAGGAGACACGGACATCCAGACCATAGCAAAAATTGTACCCCAAAAAGCAGTCTTACACATTCTTTTCAAGCATATATTAAACATCATTAAAACTTATCAGGTATTAGGTCACAAGGAAATTTTCAACAAATTACACAAAGCAGGAATCCTATATGCCACATCCATTGACCATAACGTAATGTAAAATTAGAAAGTAACCGTAAAAAGATAGAAAAACAAATCTGGCCACTGGAAAATTCAAAACTACCTTTCTGAATATCTCTTTAGGTAAAGAGGAAAACAAGATTATTTCTGGAAAACCTCCTTTCTGAAAATGAGCAGTGAAAGTAGTCCCTATTGAGACCTGGCATATGACTCAGTGGCACTCAGAGGACAGTGCAGAGCAGCCTGGTGGGTGGCCACTCACCTGCCATCTGCCTTCTGATTTGTCAAATGATATTTCTATGGAACAGGCTCTGGTTTCCCTGGCTCTGGGCTCTTCCTTCTGACACCTGTGTAGGAAAGAGGTGGTTGGAAGCTTGAGTTTTAATATTGACTCCTCCCAGTTCACCAGGTAACCATAAGCAAGTCCCTCCCTCTATGAAGCAAGACCCTTTCTCATCAGTGAAGCCAGAGAGCTGGACTAGGTGACAAAGCCTGAGAAGACACCCAGAGGAACAGCCAACTCCCCTTAAACTCAGGCTGACAGTGTTTTAAAGGAATCTGGGGTTGGGGTGGGGAAGCAGGCTGGAGGATTTGTGTTCAGAATCTGGAAATAAATGGTAATTCAGAGATAAATTGCCGTGCTTCAAGTCTCACCTCTACCATGACATCTTAGCAAATCATTTTGGAGCTGTTTTCATATGTGTAAAACAGGGGTAATGATCCTGCTTTGCAGGTTAACTGTAAGAATAAATGACACTAGGTACTAGAAAGCACTTGGCAAGTGCAGCTTGTCCACACCAGAGATGCCCAAACTTGACACCATCTCCTGAATCCTTGGCAAGAACGCACTGTGTGAGACGTACGAGTGCCGTAGAAGGCTGCCGAGACATAGTTCTCCCTGCACTCTGAACTCAGTTCACCTTATCAAGAGGGATAAAGAGAAGGATAAAATGCTCAATCCTAATCTGCCCGTCTTGGAATCAGATCCCTGGTTACACCAGTCTTTCCAGAAAAATCCCACAATGTCCAGGCCAGTAGGCAGCCAGGATGCTGTGATCTTTAGCAGCCTTGGATGATAAAGGTAGGGGGAATAAAGTCATTTCCACCTCCAATTCCTCTGGATGCCTGATAAGTAGATCCCAGAATAAAAAGCAACGAAGTCTTGGATTCTGGGAACATTTAGCATTCCACACAGACACGGTTTCCTCTCATTAGGGTGATGCTTTTATGTCCCTAGATAAAGCAGCTCTGGGCAAAAAGAAAGGCCTCAGCAACTTCAGGAGTGGTCCCGGGTGTCTTGTAGTCCTAACCCGCTCTCTGTACAAGCATCTCAGAGGAAGCTGCTGGGTAATCACCTGGGCTGG
Organism: Galeopterus variegatus; assembly: GCF_000696425.1. NCBI lineage: Eukaryota > Metazoa > Chordata > Mammalia > Dermoptera > Cynocephalidae > Galeopterus > Galeopterus variegatus. The sequence goes on from NW_007727234.1 coordinate 339,991, forward strand.
CTGTTTAAAGGGGCAGTCATGACAATCAAACTTACCACAGAGCTGGAAGAGGCCGCAGAGACCAAGAGGTCCAACCTGCCATTTTACAGATGAGATAACAGAGGCCCAGAGAGATCAAGTGGCTTGCTGGGGCTTACAGACCCCTGACTCACCCCTTGTCACTCTCCTATCTCCTCACCCTCCAGTGCTGGGTGCTCCCAGAGGTGAAATGGGAATTATCCCGCACGTGGGAAGGACTGCTGCCTTCCTCTGGGTCTCCCCACTGGGTACTACGCAGTACGCATCTATTGGAGAACATGACAAATCGCACTATGTGCCCTGTAGACAATCAAGAACCAGAACCTGAGTCTTTTGGCCTTTGCTACTCCCTCTGCCCCCTTGGTTGAGAATCAAGGAATTGATTTCAAAATCGAGTGGCCTAGGTATCTTTGTTTCCTCTTTTTTTTTGTATTGGATTAATCAATGTTGACTTGGGTTTCTCTGGATTCATGATTCTCTGTGCTTCGTCACCACCACCCCCAACTTCCGAAATTGCATTCTAATCCTACCTGACATTTGGCTGGTTTCCCCAGCCACAATCTCAAAAGCCATAAACAATAGGTTAAGGCTTTGAGAGGAGAAGCAAGAGACTGGACAATCCTGGCCAGGAGATTAAAAACCTAAATGCTCAAAAACTAGTTTGCAGCAACATCCTCTGCTAATAAGAAAGGGAAGGATAACTCATTACATTTGGGTATTTTCCATGTGGAAACAGTTTTTTGTTATTTTTAAATCTACCAGCATCTAAGAATCCATATGGTACATCTGAAACGCAGGTGGTTTGTTGGGTAATTTTGTAAGCAATTTTTATTGATTTATAAGACTGTTTTATATAAACATCACTTTACAGGAAGAGAACATGAAAAGCACCACACTTTACTTACATCCCATCAAATTCCCTTAGAATCTTAATCAGTAACATACGTACACTTTATATAGTTGTACGAGTTTGCATGTGCTATTTTCTATTTGTACATGCACCCCATGTGCTGGGAACAGCTGAGTATTTGCATGCCTGGTACCTCTATGAAAAAGCTCAGTTGGCTTGGCCATACCCTACCACTTGGAATTGTGGTCATTTCCAGTTTTTATGTAACATGCATGACACACAGGCACATTTCCTTGTCTCTCTGGGCTCAGACTCCATGGGCATAAAACCCAAAGGAAACTAGAAGGTCTCTGAGTTGAGTCCAGCTCGGTCAGAAGGAGGTTAACATTCTGGTCATGGAAGCGTTCAATGCTCAGAGCATGAATTGACCCATCAGCAACCAAACCACCACGTGGCCTTCTTCGAACCTTCCTCCCCATCAGCAATCCCTGTCTGCCCTCCCTCCAGAATATATCCCAAGTTTGACCACATCTCTCCACTTCCACTGCCACCCTTTTATTCCACCCTGCCAGAGTGATCTGTTAAAAGCATGGGTCAGAGCAGGTTGTTGAAACCTTCCCATGGCTTTCCGTGATCCTTGGAAGAAAATCCACACTCCTCACTCTGTCCTATAAGATCTCATGGCATGCGGTCTCTGCTTACCTCTGACCTCATTCTGTCTACTCTCTCCTCAACCCTGCACTCTGGGAGCCACGCTGGCATGATGGGCTCTGCATATACCTGCCCCCCACCCCACATCTGTAATGCTCCCCAGCCCCAGCCCCTCCTGCACCTGCCTGCCTGTCCTTCAGGTCTCAGATCACCTGTCTTCTCCGGGGAGATGGTTTATACCCTTCCCTCTCTTTCTGAAGGAGCCACTACCCTCCCACCCATACTGATCAATGACTGCATGTTGTTATTTCCTGCACAGAACTTTTCATAGATTGCCATTCTTTTGTACTACCATCTCTTGTGCATGGGTACCAGTTGTCCCCCTCCCCATCCCCACTGGAAGGTGAGGTCTACAGGGCGAGGAGGAGCCACCGTTGACTCCACCCCACCTTGAAGAGTGCCTGGCCTAGTGAACATTCCCTATTACCCAATGAGCGAATAAGTGAGAGATGAAAGTCACCTTGAGCCTTTTTATGCTTCTGCTTCACTGGGCTTGTCTCGTGTGCATGACCCTGGTTATGGGGAGGGCTGGAGAGAGGAAGAGCGTCATTCCCAAAGCCCTTGCTGCAGATGTGCGCAAACTCAGTCTGATGTGGCAGGTCCTACGGCTCGCTCAGCCTGGATTAGGGAGAAAGCAGAGGTGGGGCAGAGCCATGGATAATGGAAGCCTGAAGCCCACCGAATCCATGGGAGAGGACCTGCACCGAGATGCCAACATCCTCCTTGTGTCAGCATGTCCCCTCCCCAGCTCCTACCACTGAGCATACTAATTCTCCCATTTATCCAGCACATGACCAGCATTATCTCATTTCTAGTCCTCACCATAACTACACTGGTGATAGTACGTTTTCATTTCACAGAAAGAAATTGGGTCTCAGAGAGGTTTTAAAACCCGCTCCCGTCTTGTGATTAGTAAGGAACAGAGCCAGAATTGGAACTGGGGACCATCTGACTGCTGGGCCCGTGACCCCACACACAACATCAAGAAGAGCTTCCAGAAGCACCTAAAGTGGCCCCTTAGTGCCACGTCCCTTGGAACTCAGACCTCAGGGCCAAAGCAGTTGCCCACTGGGCTCTGCCCCCTCCCCTTGCGGCCCCTCCTGTGGCCAGGGCTGTCCCCCCACCTCCCCACGGGGAAGCTCTTGAAGATAAGGCTGGTGTCGCATGTCTTTGGTGAAGAAGCAGAATTACAGAATGACACTTCTCAATCAGTATTTGTTAATAAATGCCACCTTGCAGTTTCCTCTGAAAATACAGTGAACACTTTCTCAGTTCTTCGTCAATCGGGAAGTAATTGGGTGTTTGCAAGCGTCTCACACGGGCCCTCGGCGGCAAAGCAATAGGCCCATCAGCAATCACGTTCTGGATATAATTCCAAAACAGAACGACGAAACGTGGGTCTCCCCCTGGTTCTGTCACGATCCTGCTACGTCACTTCGGCGATTCATCCCTGCTTCCTGGGCCACGACTTCCCTGCGTGTACAAGGAGAGGATTGGGGTTCCCCCCTCTAAATCTCTTCCCTTTTTCCATAAACATCGCTGAGGGCCCCCTGTGTGCCCGGGGTGTACAGCTGGGCTCCCAGGGTGCAGCGGTGGAGGAGGGGGTCTTTGGTTGGACCTGCGTGGAGTTTTGGACGCTGCCAGCTGCCAAATCTCTGCTTGGTCCGACACTGGGTGATGTCGAAACCCCATCCTGCCCCCAAGCCTTCGGTCAGATCAGCGTCTTGCTGCTTAAAGCATGTGGGCTGGTGAACTGAGAGTCCTGGGCCGCCACAGCCGGAGTTCCCGAAAAGACCCAGGCCTGGGAGAAGCCTGGGGACACCACGGGGAGGCGCCGCCACTCCAGCGTGCCGGGCCATCGAGGGCCTCTGAAGTCAGCCTAGAGGCAGCAGCGTGTTTATGTCTCCTGGACAGCCTCCAAGCTCTGTGCCTGTTTCCCCTATCGGTTTCCCCATCTCCATCCATCCGGCCTCCTGATGCAGTCTTTGGCATCTTGGCCTCTGGCTTCCCACTGTTTCCTCTGGGATCTGGCAGGATGGAATCCTTATTGTTTGCCCTGAAATGAATTCGTAATAACTTCGAATAGCATACATTATACGAAGTTATACGAGACCCCCAGGCCAGGAACGCACGACGGCAGCGGCGGCGGCTGCTGAGGCAACCGAGCGCCCAGGGAGCTGCGACCCGAGCAGGTAGGAGGCACCGGGACGCCCGGGGGGCCGGGGAGGAGGGGACCCCAGGCTCGCCCCCTCCTCTACTGGAGGAAGTGCCTGGTGTCTGCGTGCGGGGGCGGGGGCTGGAGGGTGGCTGGTCATCTCCAGTGGGGTTTGCAGATGAGTGGGTGCGTGAAGGTGCCCAGAGTGCAAACTAAGCTCCAGCCAGCACGGACCGGGGCCCTAGAGTCAGCCTGCCTATGGGGGGTGATATTTCGGACAGGTCGTTTCCGTGTCCCAACCCCCACCCAAGCCTGCGCAGAGGGGCTGAGACTCCTCGGAAGAAAAGGGAGCTGACCGGGCCATCTGGGAGGTGCAGGGACAGGTCGTTTCCGTGTCCCAACCCCCACCCAAGCCTGCGCAGAGGGGCTGAGACTCCTCAGAAGAAAAGGGAGCTGACCGGGCCATCTGGGAGGTGCAAGGAACCGTGACCCACTGGGGACCTGTGAAATGGGCCTCATCTGTGAAATGGGCCGGCCCTATGCGGAAGCCTCCCCGGAAGACCGGCGATTCCATGAAATGAAAACTCACACCGAGGAAAGGAATCCAGGGTTCCAGTTCAGATCAGCAAATTTAACAGGCAAATTTGGAGCAGCTTCCCGGTCACTCATCGGACTGCTGCTCCTTAAGAAAGATGCAGAGAAGGCTCTGGGTGTCCTTATTGGAGGAGGAGATGGCTGTGTCAAATACAGGGCTGGCTTAGGGGAAACTAGGAAGCCCTCCAGTCTGGGAGAAGGATTCCAGAGGACTCCTCGGAGGAGGTGGGATTTTAGTGGGACTGGGACAGAAAAAATAGTGATTAGAGCCAAGCTCTGCAAACAGTCAACGTGGGTGTTGGAATCCCTGCCTTGCCATTCAGCCAGGGCTGTCTAACTTAGCTTTGGGCAAGTCCCTTCATTTCTCTATGGCTCAATTTGATGTGCTCCTTAAATGAAGCAATTTCTCTGACAGATTAAGTCAGATAATCCCTATAAAGTGCTTAGTACAGGGTCTGTACATACAGTAGCAGGCACTCAATAAATATAAGCTATTAACTTCTGCTAGACTGTAACTCCTTGGGGGCAGGGATCATGTCTGTTTGACTCAGCATTGTATCCCCAGCGCCAGCATGGTGCCTGCCATATGGTAGGTCTCAATACACACGTATTTGTTGAATGAGTGAGTGAGTGAATGAGTATGTAGTACAAGGCTTGGCACATGGCAAGTGGCCAAAAAATAGTTGTGAATTTAGAAGTGGCTAGGTTCTAACAGATGGGCATGGATACAGGAGACAGTGGTCTAGGCGGATGGAACAGTGTAAACATAAGCCAGGGTAGCAGATTACAGGCACCCCCTCTTGTGCGGTGAGTGTGTGTGTATGCATGTGTGGTGGTGTTGGCAAAGTGACAGGCAGTCACAGCACAGAGGCAGCAGAGGGCACATAACATACTGGAATACCAAATCCCACCAGCCGCAGGGAGTAGAGGAAGGAGATGAAACTCTTAAGTAGGACAGATACCTTTCTCATGTCCTCTAAGTGTCCACCCCAAAGTTCCAGGGATAAGGAGAAGGGACAGAGGGAAGCCAAGAGACAGCAAAGGACCATGGGAGGGGAAGATGAGAAGGGAAAGGGGCTCCCATGTCCCTTCATGGGGTGAGACATTCTTCACCTGGTCCCTGCAGAGCTCTGTGTGGGCTGCTGAGGGAGGCGGCGGGTGCCAGCCAGCTCCTGGGCACTGGCGGTGAGTCAGGCAGCAGGGAGCTGGGCCTGGCATGGCTGCCGTCTCTGTGGGAACCTGGAGCAGTGGCTTATCCCCTTGGCCATTTCCTGGGCTCTGTGTCACCACTGGGACTGTGGCCACTCCTGCCTTTGTCCTTGCGGTAGAGCCACTCTAAGCAAAGTTGGGGGCTTTCATCTTCTGACGTCTGACAGGCAGCTGTGTTGGGCTTCCCTTCCTCTGGGTTGACCAGGAATATGTGGGAAGCCAAGGTCTGAAGTGGAGGTGGGGGACCCGGGGGAAGACTTCAACAGGAGACAGAGGCACTGTATCCCCAAAAGAGCCACATTTGAGGCTTCTCCTTGCAGCGCTTTCTATAATTGCTCATGATCATTTGTTTTATGTCTGCGCTGCTCTGTAAACTCTATGAGAACAGGGAGTAAGCCTGCCTGGCTCCTCATTGCATCCCCACCTAGCACAGCATACGGCACGTAGTAGGTGCTCAGGGAATATTTGTGGAATGTATAAACACGGACTGAAGACTGGGGCTCTTGGGCTTTGAGACAGGAGATCCTGACAAAACTGACCACAAGCTTCCTTTTTCATTGTCCAATCCTCACCTGCCCCCAACTCGAGCGGCACGTCCACCCCTCATGTGTTCACTAGTCTGCCCTCTCTCTGACAACAATCAGTGCCTTTTCTAAGAAAAGGACTTACACCTTAGGGAACGGCCTGGGCACTATGTAGCTGTTCCCAGGGCTCCAAGGGGAGGAAAGCAACGTCCATGCTGATCCCCATCCCATTGCTCCTGGGACATGGAGTCATAGGGTATTAGAGCTTGCAGACCCCTACTGGTGATAGAGGTCCTCCTCATTTTAAAGGTGAGGAAACCGGGATCTAGAGAGGATGAGACACGTTCAGGGTCATGTAGAGTTAGGGGAGACCCACCTCTCCTAATTCCAAGTGCTTTTATTACTGGAGTGGGCCATGAAATTATCTGGGAATTGTAAATGCAGCAACACTTCCATTTATATTCCAATCTTCCAATAAAATGAGATGGAAGGTTAAAAAAGAAAAAGAAAGGTAAAGCAGATTTTAAAGTTGCCAATAAACTCTTTTAATTTTTAAAAAATCTCATGTATGATGAAAATAAAGATCCAAAACTATGTATGTTCATTTTATTTTTTAAAAGATATATGGTTGATGTTGAAGAAAAATATCCAATATAGGACCTCTCTAACTTGGGCTGAATGATTGCCGGCCAGAAGTGTCCCTTGTTAAGATGTACACTTTGCAGGCTGCCATCGAGGGCCTCTGAAGTCAGCCTAGAGGCAGCAGCGTGTTTATGTCTCCTGGACAGCCTCCAAGCTCTGTGCCTGTTTCCCCTATCGGTTTCCCCATCTCCATCCATCCGGCCTCCTGATGCAGTCTTTGGCATCTTGGCCTCTGGCTTCCCACTGTTTCCTCTGGGATCTGGCAGGATGGAATCCTTATTGTTTGCCCTGAAATGAATTCCTGATCAGAAGTATAGATCTAGGTAGGCAGGAGAAGGCAGGAAGAAAGGAAGGGACCTGAACCAAGGAAAGAGCCAGACAGTGAGCCTCGGTGGATTCCTGAGCAGGGCCAGGTGTGTAGGTAAAGCCGAGGGGGTGGGGCCAGAGCCCTAGTGGACTGCAGGGCTGGAACTTCTGTGGTTTGAGACTCCCAGGGTGGTGGCTGCAGTTTGGCCTAAGGACGGAAAAGAGAGTGTGCCAATCTCTAAGACAGAGAGGCCTGTTCTCCAGCCAGCCTCGGGGCCTGCTCTGAGGTGCCTCCTGCCTGGGCTGGACACACCTAGGCTGTTGGGGCCCTCAGCAGGTCTCGTACCTGCTAGGTGCCTTCAGGCGGTGGTGGGCCAGCCCGCCTTGCTCCAGGGCTCACTTGGGGCAGAAATACCAGCAGCAAGGATGGGGACAAGAGCAGGGTCTTAAGCCCTGTACTCTGCATCAAGCTACCACCCCTCTGAGTCTCAGTTTCCTAATTTATTGACCAGAGATGATAATATCCACAGAAATCACTTAGTAACTATTAGCTTCCCTTCTCTTGTGGAGACACTTGTATCTGAGGATCTGTTGAGCCTCAGGATCTTTACATTCCTCTCACAATTCACTCATTGTTCATTCACCCAGTCCACTTCTTCAGTGCCTGCTCACATCTGCCTGCACTGGGAATTCAGAGAGAGCTCTTTTGCTGCCTGTTTGTCTGGTTTCTTACAGACTTCCAGTACATGGTGGCCTTGCTTTGAAGCTTCCATCTGTTTCTCCACCTGGGGGTATCTCTTCAGTCTGTCATGAAATAAAAAGCAATCGTGTGACTTGTTCCCACACTGCTTGCTGTGCCCAATCCTGTAACCCTCCTGGAGGTTTCGTAAGGTTTTAGCCTGCAGTTTACAGACGGAAACAAATGGTTAACTCCAGTTTGCTGAGAACTTCCCACGTGGCCACGCAGTGGTCAATGATCCACATGCCTCAGTGCCTTTATCACCCACAGCATCTCCAAGAGGTATATATTCTTATTCCCTAGATCCCTGCTAAGGCTCAGAGTGATTGGGGCAACTTGCTGGTTGTCACAGAGCTAACCAGGGATGCCTTCTGACTTCCCTGGGCCCGAGGCACTTTTGCCTTCATGGGCCTTTTCCTCCTTAAAAAATATTAGAAATTATATTTATGGACCGCATTGGTATATTAAAACATTTTCTTCAACCTAAAAGTCCCTTTTTCTCTTCAGATTTTGAAGGAAATGAAAACATGTTTGTGGGCCCCTAAAAGTACTGTGGGCTCTGGGTACTGCGCTGCCTGTGCCTAATGGAGACCTCAGTCTTCAAGCTAACAAGAAACAAGGCTGAGATTCCAGCCCACACTCATCACTGTAAAAGCTCTAACATCATCTTTCTCTAAAATTCTGGATGCCCCACTGGGGCCTTCTCTCCAATCACAGACCTTAAGGGTAACTCGTTTGCCAGACTATGAAAGGGGATTCATCTGTCTTTTAGAAGTAGCTCTAAATTCCTACCTAATCCCCGGTAGCAACGTCATTGGTCATAATAATAATAACAACAGTAATGAACATGTTGAGAGCCTTCAGTGTGCCAGGCATTGTGCTCATCACTTGGAAGCATTGTCTCCTGAAGGCCTCAGGAACGCTATGAATAGGTGCTTTTATCCTTTCCTTTGTGTAGATGAAGAAATTCAGGCTTAGAAAGACCATGTAAGTTGCCAGGATTTGGATCTGAGTCTGTTATTTGTTGCCAGAGCATAACCTCCTTGAGGACAGGGACTGTGCCCTTTTTCCCATTGTCTCCCATCACCCAGCACAATGCCTTGGTACATACAAGCTTACAATGTGGAATGAACAAATGCTTGTTGGACCCCAGAGCCTAAAATCTTAACCCTCCCACTGAACTGCCCTTTAGGGAAGCTTACCTGCTTAGGGTCCCTGCCCACTGTCTTAAGACAGCCCAGGGGTAGTCTGGAGTAGCTCAAAGCCCTGGTGGAGTGATATACTTATAAAAACAGGCAAGGGCTCAGGCATTCATTCCTCCATCAAAACCCCTCCAGCCCCACCTTCCAGCCCCAGCTGGTGGAATCTCACAAGAGTCTACCTCTTGCGAAGGCTGCTTCTTTTTCCCTTGGAACTTAAAGTGAAGCCTGACAGTCACACCTGGCAGAATGCCAGCCAGAAGGAGGTGGCCGAAGAGGCTCTCTGCCCTAGGATGTATCATGTTCCCTTTCCTTATGTCTTGGGCCCTTCCCAGGCACATTACTAGAGTGAAAGTTGGCACTCCTAAGTGAACTTGAACTCACCTGCCAAAATAATTAGACACCTGAGAAGTACAACCACTACAAAAGAAAGACCATAAATCAAGCCACATATGCCATCGGAAGCAGAATTATTAAAGCAGATGGACCAAGACATTAAAGTAAAGCATGATAATTATGCTTAAGAAGGTGAGGGAAGAAATTTGTGAAATAATGCAAGAACAAGAAAGCACAGGCTCTTCCCTTTTTCAGCCATGGCTGAAGCAGCAGCAGCCAAAATGAACGTCAGTCCCTTTGCGATTTCCAACTGGAGCAAGAACCACAAAAGGCATTTCAGTGCACCTGCCCATATTCGCAGGAAGATTATGTCTTTCCCTTTCCAAAGAGCTGAAACAGAAATACAAGTTTGATCCATGCTCTTCCAAAAGGATGATGAAGGTCAACAAATTGGCAAAGTGGTCCAGCTTTCCAGGAAGAAATAGTCATCTACATTGAAGGGGTGCAGTGGGAGAAGACTCATGGCACAACCGCCCATGTGGAAATTCACCCCAGCAAAGGATTATCATGAGGCTAAAACTAGACTAAGACTGAAAAAATATCCTCAAATGTAAAGCCAAATCTGGCCAAATAGGAAAGGAAAAGGGCACATATAAGGAAAAAACAATTGAGAAAATGCAGAAATAAAGTCATCTTATATGCAGCTTTCATTAAAAACTGCTAAAATGAAAGGGGGGAAAAAGTCATAGGAAAGAACCAAGTCAAAATATTTTTTTTTCTTTTGGCGGCTGGGCGGGACAGGGTCTGAACCCTTGACCTTGGTGTCATCAGCCCCTCGCTCTAACTAACTGAGCTATTAGCCAACCCTCAAATCAAAACATTAGCTATGAAAAATATAATATTTAAATGAAAGACAGGATAGATGGCATAACTATCAGGATGAATATCACTGAAGAATTAACTGGTTAATTGGATTGAGAGCTATTGAGGCAACAGGGAAAAAATAAAGGTATAAAAAAACAACAAGGAAAAACAGAGAGATATGGAGAATAGAGTTGGAGTCCCAAAAGAAAAGAAAAAGAAAAATGAAGATGAGGAAATTATTGAAGATATGATGGAGATTAGAAGTTCCAAAATTAAAGAAAAATGAGTTAATGCAGATTGAAAGGATTGATTAACAAACAGTAGAAACGAGGAAAAACTCACAGATAAATGACACACAGATATTATGGTGAAATTAAAAATATGAAAGACAAAGAGGAAGAGCAGAGAGAAATTACAGGTCCTTAACAAAGGGACAAGAATCAGACTGGCATTATTCTTTTCAATAACACCACCTGATAAAGGAAGTCAAAGAAGTGATGTCATTAAGAATGGAAAGAAAAGAACTCTTTCAATCCAGAATTGTAAAGCCAGCCAAATTGTCATTCAAACATGAGTCATAATAAAAATATTCTTAGGCAAATAAAGCCTCAGAAGGTGGAATACACAAAGACCTACACTGAAAATACTCTTGCAGGAATTAATTAAATAAGAAGCAGATCCAGGAGATGGTGCAAGAGCTATAGCAAGTCGGGGTGTATATGTCAGGTTTCAGTGCAAGAAATAGAAGCAGTATTCGGCATTTTAGGTAGGAGAGGGTTTTATACACTTAATTATTTTCAAATATTGGAAAGGCCAGAGGCTACCAAAACCTTGCAAAACTGGAGGGACTGGGGAGCTACAGTGACTGCATAATCAGTAACGTGGGGAAACCACAAGGCTGCTGAGCTGCTGAGACACATGGCTGCGTTCCAGATCCAGGGATCCAGAAGCTGATATGCTGTAATTGCCCAGATATTGGAACTCAGAGTCCAGCTGCCAGTGTCACCGCGACACTTCCTCCAAACCTTTTCTACGAGAAGAGGTTGAGTCTCAGGCACAGACACTTTGGGAGGTAACACTGGCTAGCTAAAATTTAATGGCATTGATCTGTTTCATCTCATTTATTTCATTGTTACTTTTTATTAACAGCAAGTGACATTCGTTTTCCATTTTCAGAAGTGATAGAAATTTTCTGTTTAGAATGAACTTAAATATGTTTTAAAGGAAAGGTAGGGCCGGGCATCTCCATACACAGCCATTGTGATTAGTGTAAACAATTATTAAAAGAGGTCAAAGGAGGAAGAGGTTCCTGACCTGGGGAGGAGGGGACCTTTGGGTTTCATGATAGAGGTGGGTTTGGGTTGGTATAGTGTTGGGAAGAAAGCGTTGGCATGAAGGCCATAAGCTGGGCTCAGCCGGGTGGTTCTTACTTGGGTTCTCTACTGTGATTGCAGCCAGATGTTTAGTCACCTGGAGGTTCAGCTGGACTGGGTGTCCAAGCTGGCTCACTTAAAGACTGCCTGGAGCTGCCAGCGTCACTTCTGACATACAGTCTCCTAGTGGTCTGAGCAGTCACAGGGCCCACCCAGATTCAAGAGAGTGGAAAATGAACTCCGACTCTAGATGGGGGGCGGGGGGGGCAGGTCACACTGCAGAAGAGCATGTGGAATGGGAGATATTGTGCAGCCATCTTTGGAAACTACAGTTTGCCACAGCTGGGAAGCACTGGCGGGTGTAGAGATGGGAAGCTGCTCATTCTGCCTGGGGTGGGAGAAAAAGGGAGCAAACAGGTGCTGGCGGGTAAGACAGAAAAGTTCATGCAAGCCCTTGGTTGCCTTGGGGCTTTATTCTGCAGCAAGTTGGAAGTGATCGGAACAATGGAGAGACACCATGCAGAAAGCAAAGGTCTATAATTCTAATTCCTTCTCTAACAAGTGGCTCCCCCAGGAAAGGGACTGGGGCTTCTGTCCCTTCCCAGTAACATATCCCAGCCCCACAATGGCATAAAAAGCACGCTGCCTCAAACCTACTAAGCATTTATTAGACAATTATTCTATGCTGAGTGCATGGCCAGGCCAGGCACTTGCAGAAGTGAGTCTGTAATTCATAAACTACTGGACTATCCTGGAAATTCCAGTGTTTCTGTGTTCATTCCATAGCTTCCAAATCCTCTCTTGGACACCTCATTGCCACAAAATCCTTTGCTGGGACAAGTATCCTGGTTTTTGTCTAGAAAAAAAAAAACCAAGTCCAAGCAATGTGGGAGTCCAGAGGAGGCTCTTACTTGGCCCTTGAGTCTGCACGGAGCTGAGAGATGGTCTCTGAGGGCCCTTCTCCCGAGATCGGTGAATTAAACCCAGAGAGTTAAGTGTACATTCAGAACCAACCCATCCCCAGGCATCTGCTTATGCCTGTCTCTGCCATGTAGCCTCTACACGCACGTGCATTCATCCATTTATCATTCAAATGCCTTCTAGGTGGCAAACCCCAGGCTGGGTACTGGCAATATGGCTATGACCAAGGGAGGTTTGTCCCCCAGGGAGTGCCCAGAGTAGAAGGGAAGACAGACCTGTCCACTAATAACAACACTTTCATGTAAGAAGTGCTAAAACCGAGGTACTTATGACAGGCTGTGAAGGTTCTCAGAAGAGACTGACCTCCTTGAGAAAGATGGGAGGCTTTGGGCAGATCTTGGAGAAAAAGGAAACAGGCATTATTATCAGGCATTCTGCTGGGGGGTAAGTGTGCGCTGCTAAATGACTTGTGCATGCAAAACCCATATACCAGTGTATAAGGTAAGCTAAGTAATTGGTACTTATTATTAACAGTTATTATCTCCTTTGATTGTCACAACAAGGAATGAGATGGGAGTCACGAAGCATAGTTTACAGTTGAGGAAACAGGTTTGGAGAGGTTAAGTCATGAGCCCGAGGTGACTCAACTAAGCCAGAATTTAAACCTGGTCTAATGTTGAAGCCCATTCCGCTGTCCACTCCACCACACCCCCAGTTCATGGGGGAAGGAAAGAGGGGCGGGCGTTCCAAGATATGGGACAAATCCTGTTGAGAAAAACTCAATAGTCCCAGAGATCCAAGGTGCAAATTATGTGGGTGCCCAGATGGGATGCGAGAGGAGGCAGGAGAGAAGTGATGGGAGCAGAATAGTGAAGGGCCTAGAATGCCGGGCGGGGTGAAGGGACTGGGCTTTACTCTGTCCACAGGGAGAACCGGCCGAGGTCCCATGACTCTGCAGCCACATGCGATCTCTCCTCCCAGGCCACGCTCCCATGAAAATTCGTCACCTAACTAGGTGCTGGCTTGTGACATATCACGTCCTTGCAGGTGGGGTTGAGTCTGGAAGACAGGTCCTCCGACTAGCAGCCTGGAGCTCACTCGTCGCTCAGCTTCGTCCTCGCCAGGCCTCCCTTTCAGGCTGTGGTGTTTGTTCAGAACTGAGCCGGGGACAGAGAGCACGGGCATATTTATCTACGTCACTGCCAGCCCTGCCTCCTGGAGGCCCCTGAAGGGTACCTCGCAGAGCTCAGTTATATAACCCCAAGTTGACACAGCAGGAAGGAGAAGGAGATAAATTATAACTAGTCTTTTTTCTCAGTCTCGGACACATTTTGAAACTGGATGGGTGTGACATTTCCCTCCCTTCTCCCTCCTTCACCTTACTGACCTGGGGCCTCCAGGGACTTTGGTGGTTCTAGATCCGTGCTGATTACAGCCTTGATTCTGGTGCAGCTGGGGGCTTGGGGTTATCTTCCTGGAAGTGGGGGAGGGGAGAGAAACGAAATATGCTAAAGGACTGCTTTGCGCCAAACACTATGTTAGGGGCTTTGTATTTATTATCTCATTTCAGCCAAACTTAACGCCACGAAGGAGCCTCCCTTATTATATCCATTTAATAGAAAAGGAAATGGAGGCACAGAGAGGTTAAGTAACTTTCCAAAGGCCACACAGAAGAGCCAGGACAGTCTGGTTCTGACATTCCTACCTTTCAAACATCTCACACTGAATCCATAACACAGGGATTCTTGAGAGAGCAGTGCGTGCTAGCGTCTATGCAGCAAGCTCCTCCACAGCTTAATTCCTAACATGTCCCTCACACCTAATCTCCACTCTGGCCCTCCCTGGGCACTCAGCTCCGTTTTGCTGGGACCTTCACTGTCCCATCCCCTCACTGAATCTTACACCCTCCTTCCCACGTGTGTTCATCTGCCCCTTGCCCCCTCCCAGTCTTCACTCCCACTGTCTTCCCAGCTGGAATGGCACTCTTCTCTTTCCCACTTTATAAAATCCCAGTAAAATAATCAATGATAATAATAATAATAATAATAATAATGCGTATTCATTGAGCAGAAGCAGTGAAGTAGAGTGGTTAAAAGCATGAACTCTGGAGTATTTGGCGTAAGTTCCACCTGGTTCTGACACTTTCACTGGCTGTGTGACCTCAGGCAAGTTACTTAACCTCTCTGGACCTCAGTTTCTTCACCTGTAAGACGGAGATAATGATATCCACTTTTAGGGTATCAAAATGAGTTGTACAAATAAAAAGAAAAAGCTATACAGATAAAAACGTATTTGTAAAGTTTTAAGAAATGTGCTCGGCACATATTAAGTGCTTATTAAATGTTTATCCTTATCATCAAGCCCTCAAGATGTGGAGCTGATTCTGAAGTCAGATTCCCTGGGTTCACATCCTACCTCAATTCGTGACCTTGGACAAGTTACTTAATCTCCTTGGGCTTCGGTTTTCTCACATAAAAATTTTAAGTGGTAACATGCTTTCTGCTTAGGGTGAATGAGACAATGAAATAAATATAAAGTATTTAGCAGGGGGGTTGGCACAGAACCAAGTAAGTACAAGCTATTATTATATTACTGGGATTCAGACTCAGGTCACTGTGACCCCACAGCCTCAGAGTTTAATGACCACATGGTGCCACTCATTCTACTCCTCCAGGCAGTCTGCCCTCCCCACGGCCCCCTGCTCAGCACCCTCTCCCCCTGAGCTCCACGGCTCTCAAGGCCTGTCTTGTGTTTTAGTGTCATGTCTGCATCATGATGGCAGCCACACGTGGTAAGAAGGCACAAGCCAGATGGTCTGTGCTTGATCCTTGCTCAGTGCCACAGGTCAGCCAGTAGTTATGGAACACCCGCTGCTCGTTTACTTAGCCAGTTGTCCGTTTCAGTCAATGAGGTGTGCTCATACCTACAATGTACCAAGGGTGTGCGAGGCACTGGGGAGTCAAGAATTGAATAAAAACTGATACAACCCCCATGCTCGTGGAGCTCAGCGTCTGGGGTGGGGCACAGCCACTCGTCAAATGGAAGATGCTAACTACAACCAGGGGTGAGAGGGACACGGCACCATAGGAGGGCACAGCACCAGGATTTGACATGACACTTGGGTTAAAACATCAGAAGCATCAATAGGTGAGCAAAGAGTGTTCTGGCACGTGAAAGGCCCTGTGGCAGGTGTAGGAGGGACAGACAGGAAGAAGACTGCAGGGGTCTGCAGGATCCAGGACTGTGGGGGCTTGTTGGAGATCGTAAATTCTAGTTTGAAGACGACCTGGGGCTTTTAAAGATTGTTGTGGCCACATGTTGGAGGATGAGACAGAGGCAGGCTGGGGCTGTTGGGAAGCTGTGGCAGCAGCCGGGTAAGAGAAGACAGAGCCTGGACCTCGGCAGGGTAGGGATGGGTGATAAGGGAGATAAGTAAGAAAATGTGTAAGAAACGAAGATAAATCTGAAAGGGCCTGATGATGGGAGTGGCAGATTGGTGACAAGTGGTGACTTTAAGTTTCTAGCTTCAGAGGCTGCATATGATGGCAGTGCCATTGCCTGCAATGGGAAGCACTGGGAGAAACTTGCTGGGACGCAATAGTTATCTGTACTTCAAGGGCCCAGAAACACAGCCTGGGCCCTTGAGGTACTGATTGTCTTGGGATGCAGACATGTAATAGCAATGATGGTGATAACAGCTAATTGTGTAACTGATGATGATAGTAACAGCTAACTGGGTGCTAGGGAAGAGCCAAGATTTGCACCCTGGCAGTCCAGTGCCACACCCCTGTGTAGTACCCTGCTCTATGCTGCCAGCATGCTATCACCCTCATTTTCCAAGTCCCTGCTAGGTGCCACGGACTGTGCCAGGCCCTGGGATGTTAGTTCTGAACAAGAAACACGAATGCCATGCTCTCACAGAGCTTAGCTTCTAGGGAGACAGAGCAGTCACAACCCAGATAATTTCAGACGGTAGCTGTTCCGTGAAGAAAGTTAGAGAGTAAATGAGACAGAGTTTCTGGAGATGGGGGAAAAGGAAAATCTTAAATAGGGTGGTGACATTTAAACTGACACAATAATAAAATTGCCTGCATCGCACAGTAGTTTAGAAAACCAGTAGATAGTAGGGGTGGTGGCGGAAAAGCGTCATGGGGTAACTTTTTTTTTTTTTTAATTAAAGATGTAAGTTTTTGAGGTGTTTGAAGGTTTGGGTTTTGAGGTAGAAATAGGAGGTGGCCAGGCAGGCAGGATTAGGGACTCATTCTAAACGTAAGCATGAACGTGAGCAGTGGCGAGTAACTGCGGGATGTGTGCCTGTGTAGAACACAAATTCTTCGGTATCTTTGGGTTCATAAGCTCCATGCAGGCCCAAATGCCAGCCCTATATTATTTCCTTCTTGATTTCAGTGTTTGCCACTGTCTCTAGCACATAGTATATGATTAATGAAAGTTTCCTAAATGCACGAACAAATGGATGAGTTAGTGTCGGTAGGACAGGCAGCAAAGAGAGAAGGGCACCGTATACATCAGTGGTGTTCAATATAAGGTGAGTCACATATGTAATTTAAAATTTTCTGGTAGTCACGTTAAAAAAGTAAAAAGAAAAAGGCTAAATTTTGATATTTTATTTAACCCAATATACCCCAAATATTATTTCCACATGTGACAAACAGAAAAAAACAATTAATTAATTAATTATTAATTATATTCCTTTATTTTGTCGAAGTCTATGAAATCCACGGGTGTTTTACACTGAGAGCACATCTCAGAGCAGCCATATTTCAAGGGCTCAGAAGCTGCCATATTGGAGAGCACAGGTCTCGATGCTTCTGGGTGGTGAAAGGCCTGCTAAGGAGGCCTGGACTCCATTCATCTTAGTTGATGAGAGGCCATCGAAGGTCTAGACAGACACAGGCATGGTCAGATTTGTTTCTAGAAAGTTCTCGGGGTGGCTGTGCAGCTGATGTCTTTTGATTAGAGAGCGCTTTTCCATCCTCTCCACTCTCAGGTGGGTGGGTCACACTGAGGGCATTCCCACCTGTGTGATTTAGAGGTGGAGATGGGCTCCCCATCCACAACTGGGAATCTCCCTCCTAAAGTGAATGAACTTCCAGCCTAAGGCCCCCACCCTACCATCAGCTACTTCTTCATACGTGACTCTGAACTCCTTCCTGAGGCAATCAGTAGTCCCTGAATGGAGCAGCTTTGGGCCCAGCTTGGCATCTGCTATGGTTTGGTAAATAGACGTGACTCTGGGCAGCACAGGCAAGGAAAAGAAGCAACCATTAGTGTGTTTAGCAACAGCCCACCTGGCTGACTCCTTCCATACCTGGGGCAGCTCGGGACACATCAGCACATGGAGGCACACGCGCTGGCACGCTTGCCTGCGCCATACTCAGCCCTCTCCCCCAGGAGTACATGGGTGCCTCTGGTGAGCTCAGCACCCTGGCACACCCACAACATCCTTTCCTGCACTTCTTCCCTGCGTGTTTTTGCATTTCCTGGACCCCTGACTCACACTTGCCTTGCATGCTCCGCATACTGCAAAAGTCTTTCCCACATTCCCTTCGACACTTCAAGGAGGGGCAAGGTGGGTGCTGGGAGGCAGAAGACTGGGTCCCAATACTGACCTAGTAGTTCTGTGACTTTGGACAAGTTACTCGGCCTCTCAGAGCCTCAGCTCCCATGAGTGTAAAGCAGACAGGTGTGATGAGGATTCAATGGGATTGTGAATGTGAATACCCAAGCACTGTGGCTGGCACAGAGAAGGCGCCCAAAAGGAGCAATCATGACTGCAAGTAGTAAGTGCCCACCGCCCCCCACCCCAGTTCCTTAAGTGCCAGGCCCAGCCCACACACCTAGGCCCCTGTCTACAGGGCAGACCTGGCTTCCCCCAGCCTCCACACCTGAGATTCCCCTGGGCCCCGTCAGCCTCCAGGAACAGGGCTCACAGCTTATCAAAATGAGGAGGTTTGGCACAAACAGGAACCCCTGAGCCCAGCTCTGTGGGGTGTGAGGTGTCAGTGTCCCTAGACTCTGAGCTTCTTCAGAGATGACATCAGGGCCAGCAGACCGTGGAGATGGTGCCAGGATAGGTCAGCTCTAGGAGAATCCTAAAGCAGTAATAGGGTTGCTAGGCACAGTAGATAAGACCCACAAGACTTTTAAGGACCCGCAAAAATGTTTTAATTTCTTTTAAAATTAAGGAGGGGGCTGGCCAGTTAGCTCAGTTGGTTACAGCACGATGTTGCTGATACCAGGGTCACAGGTTCAGATCCTTGAACCAGCCAGCCACGAAAAAATAAAATAAAATTAGGGGGAAGAAAAGAACTTTTAGGGCAGAAGAAAAATATTTCCCTTTTTTTCCCTCATATTGGAAAAAAATAAAAATTTTTAGAGCCCACGAAAACGTATTATGGTGGAAGGGGCCCACAAAAGTCATAATGTGAGCCTGACCAGTTCTTCATTCCTTCAAACACACTGACTGAGCAGGGTACTTTCAATCGGTTCTTATTTAATCCTTACAATCCAGATGAGGAAAATGAGGCTCATGAGGGAAAATAATTTGTCCACAACAGTGATTGTAAGAGGTGCGATTTGAACCTGGGGCTATCTGAGTCCAGACCCTTGCTGTCTTCACCACACCACACTGGATATCTGCAAGTTCATCACTCTATTTACTTTAGTCCTTCCAGCATAAGGGCAGGACAATCACCCTATTTTAAAGGTGAGAAGACTGAGGCCTGGAGAAGAGAAAGAAGCACCCTGCCCACAGTCCCTCAGTGAGTCAGTGAAGGAGTTGGGAATAGCCCCTTCCTCTGACCCTCTCTGTACTGCCCACTGCCCCGTCCAAAGCCTATCCCCACCCTTGTCTCCCCACCACCCCCACTGCCACTCTACACATATGGCTCCCCTACCTTTCTTCCCACCTCCCTTCTTCGTCCAGTTTCCCAGCACAGAGAAGGGCTGCTCAGGTCTGCAGCATCATAGCACAGCCGGGGGTTGGCACTGCCACCTGGGAGGGTGGGGAGAAAAGAGAGGTGGCGGGCCAAGGCAATAGTGAAGGTTTACATGAGACTGCAGGTCCCCCAGACAAATGCCCCTCTGTATCTTGGGGCTTATTGTGACTGGCTGCCAGCCAGCTCTCACTGCAGGCAGCTTGAATGACTGGGATTGTTTTCCCACCTCCTGTCCTCTCTGGAGCCCAGCGCCTGCCAGGCCCGCGCTTGGGCAGGAAAGGGGAGGGGTGTTCCTTCTGGAATGGAGGGTGTGGGAGGCAAGCAAGCCCTGGGGAGGGTGAGAGGCCACGCATCCTGAACCACATGGAAAGCTGGAAGAGTCACAAGATGGAAGGTGCTTGAGAGGGAGGTCACTGGGTCCCAGCTGCTCATTGTAGGAGAGCAACCTACAGGCCAGACAGAACAAGTGACTTGCCCAAGGTCACACAGCAAGTAAGTAACAGGGGTAAGACTCAAACCCAGGACTCCTAACCGCCAGCCAGAGTTCTTGCCCCCCACATTGAGCCTCTCTGTCAGGGTTTTCAAGGTGGCCCTGCTAAAGAGGTAAGGTAGTGAGTGAGCTCCATAGACCAGGACACTGAGGCTCAAAGACAGAATATCGCATGTTAAGATTTCATTCAGAGCACTAGGTTTCCTAGAATTCCATATTGAAATGCAGATACTTCAGAGAGCATTTTTATCCTTAACTCATTAATAACAAACACTTTTAGGTTAGCCAAACCTTTGGAAAAGTCGGAGCGAGAGGCAGAGGATCAAAAGCAAGACTATCAAAAGGTCCACTTTAGGGATAACTGCAGATTTCGGGAGTTTGTAAGAGGCACCGGCCTTGGTTCTTAAAAAACAAAAACAATAGGGAGCTACCCAGGAGCACTGGAAGTCAGCACACCTGGTTGCAAGGAGATTGCTGGCACTCATTTGGGTTTGGATTTTTTCCAGTACTCCCACTTCAGTTTTTTTCCCCCAGAAGTTTACAGTTGCCTGTCCACAGTGTGCAAGACTCAATTACATCTAGATATTCTTGCTTTGCATAGGTGACAATTACAGGTAACTCAGAAACCTCAGTCCATGCTTTTTAGAAACTTGGTGCAGTTACAGCAGCAGGGGGCTGTAAGCCAGGCGGGAAAGGTGTGGGCCAGGTGGGGTCTCACGTGTCACTCCCCGGCTGTGGTTCACACAGGTCTGGTTTGGTTTGGTTCTTGCTACTGTTGCTACTAATCTTGTTTTGAATGAATCAGAAAGGAACTCTTGAAAACGTACCAAATGAACCTTCCTCTCTGTGTGTGCCCCTGGGTGCCTCATTAGCCCTCAGTTTCCCCATTAGTAAAGGAGAGGGCAGTGGACTCAGTATTTTTCAGACTAGGTTCTAAAGAATCCTAGGATAACAAGGAGTTGCCTCCTAGGGCCACCCCAGGGGTGTGGGGAGTGGTGAGGAGAAATTGTGGGGGGTGGGGTATGTGGGGGCTGCTGGAGTAGAAGGGAGGAGTGTTGTTCCCTAAGACTTTGTGGGGAGCTTACTTTTCTATCATAAATCATTCCCCAAACTCTCCAACAAACGAGTAGACTACTTTTCAGTCTGGACAAATGCATCAGAAAAATCTACTGATTTCATTTTTTTCTTCGCTGACAGGACCCCCCTGCACCCCTCTCTTCCTCCATCCTTCACCCTAGTCATACTGGTTTCCCCAGACTGCATCAGAGGCCGCCCTTGCTCCTTCCTGCTGGAGTACCTGGTCCCTCGTCCCCTGCCCTTCTCTTGCTTGGTTGCTGTCCTGCTTTCACGGGGCACATCCTCCAGGAGCTTCTTGGGAAAGGCATATGGGGTAGATGGATTGTTTTGAAGCCTTGCATGCCTGAAAATGCTGTTATTCTGTCCTCATGCTTGATATTTAGTTTGGCTTGCTGTGTACTTCTAGGCTGAAAATTATTTTCCCTTGGAATTTCGAAGGGTTGTCTCAGAGCTTCTAATGTTGCTGCTGTCAAATTCAGTGACATTCTGATTTCATCTGATTGTTGATCCTCTATATTTGACCTGTTTAAAAAAAAAATCATTTCTGGAATTCTTATTATTAGGATGCTGGAACTCCCGAAGTAACCTGTTGTCATCTACTTTCTCCCTCTTTCTTTTTGTTCCACTTTATGAGGCATTTTCTCAACTATCTTCCAACCCTTCTATTGAATTTTTTATTTCTTTTGCCATATTTTTAATTTCCTAGCACCTTTTCTTGTTCTCAGAATGTTCCTTTCTTATAGCAACTTGTTCTTGTTTTACAGATGCAATATCTTCTTTGAGGATATTGAAGTTTTCTTCTGCTTTCTGTATTGTCTTTGTTTGCTTTAAATGCCTCCATCTGTTTATTTGTTCTGTTTGCTGTCTGTTCATCATGTTTGAGGCTTTCTTCCTCACAAAGTCTGTTGATGATGGTTGGCTATCTGTTCTGTTCCTATTTAAGACTAAGGCACTAGGACTGGCCCGTGGCTCACTCGGGAGAGTGTGGTGCTGATAACACCAAGGCCACGGGTTCAGATCCTATATAGGGATGGCCGGTTAGCTCACTGGCTGAGCGTGGTGCTGACAACACCAAGCCAAGGGTTGAGATCCCCTTACCTGTCATCATTTTAAAAAAAAAGAGTAAGTCACTAAAAAGCTCACTGGGGAAAAATAGCTCATTGGAAGTTCTGGGCATGAGGGAGGAGCTTGTTGACTAGTGGCCTTTCCATAGGCTGATTGGACAGAACCTGGTCATTTCATGGGAGGATTCTCTAATGTCAATCAGTATCTATAGTCTAGTCCCTTTGGCTGATCAGTTTCCCAGAGCCTACTGGGATCTGGAGGTTAAGCAAGGCTCTACTCCTGAGCTTGCAGCATTCTGGCAGCCCTGGGGGTCAAGGTGACTGGGCGAGCCCTACAATGCAGCGTTTAAAGGAGAATTGTGCTGCTCTAGGGCTGTTCTGTGGCTCACTTGGGTGAGCGTGGTGCTGACAACACCAAGTCAAGGGTTAAGATCCCCTTACTGGTCATCTTTAAAAAAATAAAATAAAAAAATAAAGAATTGAGCCACTCCTTTTATGGACTTTCATCTTCCACATGGCACCCTGATTTTTCTGTTGCTACCCATTCCTGAGTCTTTTATGGATTTCTTCAGTGCACCAGCTTTGACTGGTTTCCCTAGTCTGTAGGTTTGGGCCTCAGCCTTTTTCAGGCTGCTAAGTCATGTTTGGCCATCAGCTTTTCCAGCTTTCAAATCTGGATTTGGCCTCTCTCCAATGTAGTTGTCTTCTCTCCAGTTCCCTTTGACCTTGTGGGTTTATACCTCTTGATTCCTTTTCTGTCATTTGTGGGGCGTTTCAGTATGAAGCAGAGGTGAATGCTTGTGCTCCGTCTGCTTTGTTTAACCAGAAGTCCTTCCTGCATTTTTATTTTTTATTATTTTGTTGTTTTTTTCTTTAACACACTTTTTTTTTTTTTAAAGATGACCAGTAAGGGGATCTTAACCCTTGACTTGGTGTTATCAGAACCACACTCTCCCGAGTGAGCCATGGGCCAGCCCCTCTTTCCTGCACTTTTAAAAAGAAAAATGTAGATCCCAAACTCTGTTTCTCTCAAGATAAAGCAAACCAGAATTTTTCCTTACCTGTAGTTTTCTTGCAGGGCAGAAGATTTATGGTCCCCTGTAGGCTAGAGAAACCATCCCTAAGTCACTGCAGAGCCTGAATGCTGCTGGAAGGGGTCAAACCCTCTGTCTGTCTGGGAAAAGAGAGCCCAGCTAACCAACTCATTGTGGTTCTTCTATTCTGTAAAGGGACTGATGGGCTTCATGGAGGAGCGAGACAGCTGGAAGACATCCTCAAATCAGAACTGGGCAGGGAGTGGATGTATAAGACTAAAGATCTTCTAAGCCCTCGGCAGGGAGGAGACTTGGAAAGGAAAAATTGAGAATGGTAATGAGTTGACTGGGCAAGTAAATACCATAGATGGGACCAAATCCTGGCTGGCAGAGGCTTGGCTGGGGTGGTTCTTCAGGACAGGATGAACTGTAAATGTATTTGAAGTTAGGTTGGAGGTAGGTGCTGAGTCTTACATGAGATGTGCTTGCTCAGAAAGGAAGGAATCAGGCCTGCCCAGTTGTCTCCTGAGCCCACTCCTCACACTCCTGCCCCGGCTGGCCCAGTAGCTCCAGGACACTGTCTCTGCTTCTCTCTCACAGCACTTCTCACATTCTCCCTCTCAATGTGGTGCTAGTATCTACCATCCCCTGGACACATCTGATCCACTTCAGTGTCCCCCACAGGCCCTGGCCTATGGTATGTGTCTGTTCAACAGTGCAAGGGAGGCAGAAGTGGATTAAGATCACAGACCTTGGAATCAGACAGATAAGAGTCCAAATCCTATATAGGAGGCTGAATAATGGCTTTTCGAAGATGTCCACATCCTCATCCCCCAAACTGGGGAATATGTTAGTTTACATGGCCAAAGGGACTTGCAGTTGTGATTAAGGGTTTCGAGATGGGGAGATTATCCTGGATTATCTGAGTAGGCCCAGTGTAATCACAGGGCCTGTATAAGAGGAAAGCAGGAGAGTCAGAAAGGCAAGAGTCAATATAGTGGTTGAAGCAGAGATCAGAGAGAGATAGGAAGAGACAGCAGAGGAACCGCTGCTGGTTTGAAGATGGAGGAAGTAGCCATGACTCAAGGAATGCAGGCAGCTTGCAGAAGCTGGAAAAGGCAATGGAGCAGATTCTCCCCTAGAGCCTCCAGAAGGAACACAGACAGCCCTGCTGACACTTCAGTTTTAGCCCACTAAGACTGTCTTTAGACTTCTGACCTCTAGAACTGTAAGAAAACAAATGTGAATTGTTTTAAGCCACTGAATATGCAGTAATTTGTTATTGCATCAACAAGAAACTAGTTCTGACATGTATTAGCACTGAAACCTTTGGAGAGTTACTAACCCCTCTGAGCTTCAGTTCTGCATCTGTGAAATAGAAATACTGTATGTGAGAAAATGTGTTTAAAGTGCTGAGCATGGTAACTGGCACTTGTGAGTACTTGACGAATGGTAGATAGCTATTGTGTTTGTGGTCATTATCATCACATTCACCACCATCATCATTGTTATTGGCTGTCTATCCACAGATGTAGGAACAGACTGGCCATTTTCCTTCTTCTCTAGACTTTCTTGGATAGAGAGAATAGGAAACTGTTAAGAGACAGGCCCAACAGCTCTACTCCAGTGGTCCTCAACCAGGGGCAATTTTGTCTCCCAGAAGACATTTAGAAATGTCTGGAGACATTTTTGGTTGTCAGAAGTGGGGGATGCTACTGGCATCTAGTGGGTAGAGGCCAGGGAAGCTGCTTAACATCCTACAATGCACAGGACAGCCCCCACAGCAAAGAATTATCTGGCCCAAATGTCAGTAGTGCTGTGGTGAGAAACCCTGCTGTACTATGAGGCTTCGTTGTACCTCTTGGGCTCAGAATATCAGCAGGCAGGAAGAACAGTGAGCAGAGTCCTTCCCCAGCAGGGCCGCTGACCCTCGGACTGTTCCCAGGAATAATGCTTACCTCCTGGGGGGCTTGGCAGCTGTGGGCAGTTTGGAGGTAGAAGACCTGAGTTTGAGACTCAGCTCCTCTACTCACTTGCTGTTAGATTTTGGACAAGTCGCTTAACCTCTCTGAGCCTCCATTTCCTATCAGCAAAGTAGAGATACAAAGACCTGCCACATTGTATTAATTAAATGAGAAAACATTTGTGAAAGCAGAGTGCCTGGCACTTCATTGGTATCTCCTTAAATGTTAGCTCCGTTCCCTTCCTGGCTGAGATGTCAGGGTGGAATTATCACCCTCTGACATATTCACTGAGAGGCCTGGACTCTTTAACCCTGTGGCTCCCCTACAACCCCTCCTGGGACATTGGGACACCTGGAAATTTACATGAGAGCTCACATGTAGTTTGAGGACTCTTGAGAGCTGGGTCCTTGGCTTGGGCCCAAGGACTGAGGGGCAAACGGAAGCCACAGGGCACATTTCAGCCCTCAGTCAGTCTCAACCATGACGCCCACAGGTCTCTTCCTCCTACCGACTCCTGGCACTGCCTGTGCCACCCTTTTGGCACTAGGCACAATCTGCCTTGTGACCACTTTCATCTGGGACTTCAATTTATACTCTTAGTATTTGCAGTTTATCATATTTTCAGGTCTTGGATTGGAAGTTCCTTCAGTCCCCTTTCCTTACAATGTGGGACACAAAAATCAGAGAAAGAAAGGATGTCCCATCATTTGACAGGGTGGGTAAATAAGATGTGGTGGGCCTGAAACCCAGACTTCCTGAGCCACAGGCCATTTCTGTAGGACTTCAGTATGATATTGATCAGGCGCCTCCCTGTGATCAGTGCGGGGCTAGACATGAGGGGGATGATGCCCAATAAATGCTGATCAAAGGAAAGATTCTGAAAGGAAATAATTCCATTTCTCATACTCTTTGTCTAAGCTCTAGGGCCATGATCCCCATAACCCTTCTTTGAACCCTCTTAGTGTTGAGTACATGGTGGGCACTGGTTGAATGAAGGACAGGGTGCATGCGCAGAAGAACGGGTGGAAGGATGAATATGTGTACAGTGAATGGGTGGGTGGATGTGGGCATGAGTGGATGGGAAGATGAAAGAATGAAAGGATAAATGAAACAAAATGTTGGTTCCTAATTTCTGGGAACCAACCATGAGGAACATGTATTCAGTATGTAATTGTGGATGGCCTCAAGTTCAGGGGAGCATTCAGCAAAATTCCTACCCCACCTTTGGGAGCTGTGACACGCAATGGGACAGAGCTTGAACAGATAGGGTAGATGGGGTGGGGATGAGATGATATGGGACCCAACAGGAAGGGAGAATGTAGGAAATGGGTATTTAGGATTCAGGCAGCTTGGGTTGCTATATACCCAACAGAGTGTTTTGAGATTCATTCCTAAGGGTTCCTGTGCACTGCTGTTGCCAAGTCACCTCGTGCTTACTTCCCTGTCCTAACACCCCCTGGGGCCATATCTTCAAGGAAGGATAAGCTTCTGGAAGACACTGGTTTCTGAGTAAAGCTATGAATGGCTGTTTCATGCAATAGAACCACAGGTTGGAAAGGCCTGTAGAGATCATCTCCAAACTGGGCCATTTTACAAATGGGAAAACCAAGGTCCAGGGAGGGGAGAGGACTTTCCAATGTCACATGGCAATGGGAATCCTGGTTTTCCTGATTCCCAAGTTATGAATCTGCAGCTTGCTCTTCCCTGCGCACCCAGCAGCCCCCAGGCCCTACCAGTCCCCTTTGGATTTTTTTGCCTCCCTGGGGAAGGTTTCACTACTTCCTCTGTCTCTGCTCTCAGTGATGATGGAGAGGAAGGTGGGACCCTTCAGAAGTCCTGGTGAATCCCTCCTCACATTTCCTCCTTGGGACACCATGCTTCATGGTCTGGTTCCCTGGACTCCCTATTTATACCTGGGTTTAACCAAATGCAGCCAATTCTTGACCATACAGAGAACAGGGAGCTCAAGCTCCAAGCAGAGCAGGGAGAACACCGACTGGAGACAGAAGGGAGAGGAGAAGAGGGGCTGGGAACTGACATCCGCCCATCACCCTCCACACACCAGGCACTCTGCTGGGCAATTATGGCACCTCATTTACTCTCACAACCCCACAAGATAGAGTTGTTATCACTGTTTTACAAATGAAAACACTAAGGCCTCAAGTGGCCTGGCTTTATCAAGCTGGTTAACGATGAGGCTGAGATTAAAATCCAGGTGTGCCTGACCCCGAAGCCCTCGCTGGGTTGTGAGTTCCTGGACAATGTGCTCCATCACAACACTGTCAAGGATTCTCAAGAGCCACCCAGAAGGAGCTAGAATTTCTCTCCTGAAGACATTTACCAACCTATAGCCCACTGCTATGGCCACCTGTTGGTAGGAGGTAACATTGATGTGCTGATGTCAGCTAACTGTTCCATCTGTGGAATCAGTTTGAGTTTAATGTTTCATACGCAGAAGTGCTTTTAACCCTGACCGGTTGTCATGTGGAAGAAGTAGCAGATTTAACTATGTGGGAAGAGAATTAAGACCAATGAGTGAAAATTACAAGGTGCCAACATGAAGGTTAATTTTCTGATAATCGAAACATCCCAATAACTCAAGTGGCTGCTTGGGAGTAATGAGGCTGTTGTCTGTGGAGGAGATCAAGTCATGCTGAATCTCCAGCTCTCAGGTGATTGGGAGAAATCAGGAATTCATGGGTTACAACTCAGATACAGTTGGTCATTTAAGGAGGGATCTTCTGGGATTGATGGTGTCTTTGTTGTCTTGTCCAGAAATGAAACTTTAAGCCAGGACAGAAAGAGGATACCACTGGAGAAGAGCAGTAGGGGAGAAATTTTGGACAGATGGGGTCTGGCAGAATTTATCTTCTAGATACTGCTCTTACATTTGACCAAGGGATAGTCAGAGAGAGATGGATTGTGAGTAAATGATCATGACCTTCTATCACTTCCCAAACTGACCTCCCACACAGGGCCCTTTGTAAACAACCCAAGAGAACAACAGTTCCTTGTAGATTCTGTAAATGTGATTAAGCCTCAGCTAAAGATAGAGGTTTAGAGTGTAGCCAAGGGCAGGGACCAGTTGTGGAGAAGACAGAGTTGGGGAACCAGGGCAACGGTTCTGGCTCTGTCTGCTGAACCCAGCTAGTGTGGGTTTTCTCATCAAAGTCCCATGTTGATTTGGGCCCCGGGGCCTGGGCCATTTGTACCTCGTGCATTCACTGGGAAGCAATGTAAGTCAGGGTTTATGGAGAAAGGACTGTGAAATTGGACTGACCCCGGCTTGAATCCTAGCACAGCTTATGCATTGGCCCTGTGAGCTTAGGTTGGTTTCTTCTCTGCTCTGAGCCTCAGTTTCCTCATCTGTAGAATGGACACAGTGATTGCACCCTCCTCACTGGATAAGTATGAGGATTAAATGAGATATCTCCCATAAAGCACTGAGTGCAGTGTCTGACATACGGTACGTTACTACTATTATTATCATCATTAAATTAACCTCTGTCAGTGAAAACTGGTCTTACCCTCCCAATATTCTCCTCTGTTTTCTACAGCCATGGACCCTGGCTGTAGGCATGTTTGATACTAAAATCCTCCTGCTGGACCTCGCTTGGTTAATAACAGTTGCTGGGGGCCCACACATGAAAACACCCACATCCTTGGCCATCAGTGTTCCACCACCCTCCCTCCCACTTTCTCTGATGTGGCAGGAACAGAGATGTCATTGAGAACCCTCGGTCGCGAGATGAGGCAAGTTATGCTCTGAGGTTACTCACTGTTCTCTTAGAAAGAAGAGTGGCTGGGCCCATCTGAACGGGAGTCTGCACCTGGAACTCGGCACCCAGGAGGTCACATCTGAAGGATCTGTAGAGGAGCCTGTGTCCTGTTGGCTTTAGGTGGCTGCATTACTGGTCAGTGTGTGTGTGTGGGGGAGGGGGGTGCACACGTGCATGCATGTATTCTCACAGTGACTAGTCATGGACCCCATTCAGTGGGTATCAGAGGCAGGGTGGTGACTGGGAAGGATACAGGCTTTGCAATTTGCAAAGCCCAGATTCAAACACCAGCTCTGCATCTTCCAATCTGATTGAGCATGGAGCGTTAGCTTTATATCACCAAGTCTTGGGGTCCTCATTTGAAACAAGGGGAAAGGAAGACCTATTGTACATAGTGTTTTGCTAATTAAGTCAGGGCATGGATAAAAAATATCTGGCACAATGTTTGGCACATGGCAGACACTCAGATGGTGACTTCTGTCATTTTTGCTCATGTTGATTTAATGGTGGGTGTATCCATGGTTAGGGTTTGCATTATCTAGTGACTGTGACATGTTTCTCTTACTAAGAGACCCTTGATTGGTGGCCATCTATTTTCATCTCTTTTCTGTTTTTAAAAGGAATTGTAAGAAAGCATGATTGGCGAGTCTTCTCAGCTTGCTCTTGGTGGGGATAGAAGCGAATGTTTAGGCACACGCACACTAATACCCTTCACATGCTGGGATGGGCAGTGGTAGTGGGGGCGGGTGTCTCTCCTTGAGAGTAGGGGTGGGAAGTGCAGGGATGGGGAGACTTCCACTCCAAATTCTCATATTTGTTTGTGCTTACTTTTATAGAAAGAATTTTCCTTATTTTGAGCTCCAGATCCCCCCTCTCTTAGTTCAGCAAATATTTACTAATACCCACTGTAATACTCTTGTTTATTGGGCACTTAAGAACTCTCTCCACATCTTGCTGCTAACCTTTAGCTCTCCTGGGGAAAAGCACCTGCTTTTACAGACTGGCAAAGAAGCTGGGAGAAATCCAATTACTCGAGTCCTTCCATCGGCAAAGGTGGGAAGACCCAGACATTTATCTGCAGGACGTAGAAGGACACGACAAAGAACCAGAAACAGTATCTACCCTCCAGGACCTGACAGTGAACATGCAACATTAATTGCCACACAAAGTAACTGAGGCACTTGCTGTGGTGGTGTTTCTTTTCAGAGTGCTGCTGTGGGAGGGTAGAGGACAGAGTCATGAATTCTGTCTGGGTGGGAGTCTTCCTGAGGGGTTGACTGGGCTGAGTCTTGAAGGATGTGTTCATTTTGTTGGGGAGCAGTGGGACATGGACAATCTGGACTTCTTTAAGGCAACTGGGAGAAAGGAAGCCCAGGCAGGAAGACAGGTTGGCAGGTGTGGGGAGGTCAGGCAGAGCCACACGGGGTTCCTGGCAGGAGCCTGAGTCATGGGAGTCATGAGGATCTGGTCTTCTGGAGGAAGGACAAACAAGAGCTGGAGAAGCTCAGGAAGGGCCCTAGATTTAAAGGAGGGCAAAGAAGGTGAAGGCAGAACCCATCATATGGATCAACAGGGCCGGAGTAGGGTACAGATGCCCTGGTCCCAGTCGATGTCTCAGGTGGGTGCTGAGCCCTGTTTCCATCAGAGCTGGGAGAGTGGGGAGCTGCAGCCCATAGGCGGGGACTCTTGGGAGGCTAAAGCCTGAGGCAGCCAGCCCAGAGGCAGCAAAGATGAGGCATAATGGGGGAAGATGGAATGTTCTTTTGCCACAGCAATTTGGCCGAGGTTGGTGTGAGTAACCGAGAGGCTGGAAACAGAGGCTGAACAACCAGTGAAGGGCTTTCACTACCATATGCAGAAACATGGGAGGCAAGGGGAAATGATTGGTTTTTGAGCCCCAGAAAGACACGATCAAATGTATAGTCCATCTCCCTCACTAGAATGTGAGGTACCCAAGGCAAGGAATTTGTCTCTTTCATTTCACTAGTGTATGCCCAGCACCCAGAACAGCATTGGTCGTTTAGTAGGTGCTAGACTGGTATTTGTTTAAGAAATATCTAGAACTACAGCATATATTTAATTCCATTTTTCCTTGAACTTTTTGATGTACCCTTGTAGGCCTAGATAATTCTCTTTATGTAGATTCTTCACAGGTCTCCAGATTGTCAGCAGCTGTAGTGAAAGTGCCACTCTGATAGAGTGAAGCAAAACCTGGTTTGTTTCCCTTCTTTTCTTGATCCTTATAGTTCAGAGCAATTATTTATAATATCATTGTGCTTAGAATATAATTCTTGGTGGAGGGTCTCAATATCGTACTTCTTTCTGGTAGCATGACATATTAACTGCATACCTCCTGGCCCACCCCTCAAGTGTAACATTATAGGATTGTGAATGTTGATTCCTAGTGGTGTCAGAGGAGAAAGATACATTATATACTCAGAGCATGTTTGAGTCCAAGCTCCATCTCTTCTTAGCTGTGTGTCTTTGGTCAAATCACTCAACCACTCCGAGCCTCAGCTTGCTCAGTAGCAAAATGTGGATGATAATCACTTCTTGATGATTGAGAGGATTAAATGAGGTGATGTGTTGTGTGAAGGCTCCTGAGACAGGGCCTGGTACAAGGTAGATGCTCAACATGCATTAACTCTCTTGCCATCGAAGGTTCTGCAACCTGGCCTTTGTCCTCTCTCCTCTTACCTCCAAGCCATGTTTGTCTTTTATGGCCTATTCAAATGTATCTCTTCCATGAAATTGTTCCTTGCAGCCCAATGGCTCATCTTTCTATTTTTCATCTGTCTTTTTTTTTTTTTTCCCCTCCTTGGATAGTAAAACTTTTGAAAGCAGGAGCACCATTTCAGGCATTGTTGCTGGGTGGAAAAAGTCCCACTAGAATGGGAGGTAGATGTCCTGGGTTAAATTCTACTAGGTAAACTTGGGGTTCCATGTAGCTTATGGGGCTTCAGTTTCATTAGTAAAATGGTAACAGTAAGTTACCTCACATAGTTTCTAGAAGATTGATTTAGACATTTTGTATGAAACACAGTTAAGAGGAGTTGAATAAATATTGTTGAATGAATTTAAATTGCTTTGAAAAACAAAGCCAGGTATTATTTTTTAATTCGTCCACAGTATCTAGTAATGGGTTTTGTATTTACCTGCCGCCGAGAGAAACTGTGTGTTTAGAAATTCTACAGTCATCCAGATGAAGACCAAAAGAAGCATGGTACAGGAATAATAAGGTTTACTCTGGTTTTAAACAAAATTTCTTCTTCATTCTCACCAGGATCAAGATGACCACAGCCACCCCTTTAGGGGACACTACATTCTTCTCATTGAACATGACCACCAGGGGAGAAGACTTTCTGTATAAGAGTAAGGTCAACTTGGCTTGGAGGCTGGGGGAGGGATGGCAGGACAAGTGTCACGGCCAACTCCTGATACAGAGTCAAGAGCTTGGGCTCTGGAGACAGAGTGCCTGAGTCTCAGTCCCAGTTCTACCACTTGCTAACTGTGTGACCCTGAGCACATGACTTCACTGCTCTGTGCCTCAGTTTCCCCAACTATAAGCTGGCAATATTAATGAAGCTACTACATAAGGCAGTGTGGGGACTAAAAGACATAATCGATGTAAAGAGCTTAGAATAGGCTCTGGTGCATACTATGTACCTAATGAGTATTATTATTATTATTATTACTACTACTACCACTATTACTGTTGTTTTCTTCAAGGAATCTTGGGGTTTAAAGGGCAATGAAAATTTGAATCCCTTGTAAGATGTCTCTAAATGGGTCACCTTAAAAGGTAGCTACTTTCATACTATTTTTTTCAAGGCAAAAACATCTCATCGACTTATGAAGGAGTAAACAAATGTAGGTTGGAAGTTAGTCCTAGGGAGATATTTGCCAGGAACAAAGGGTCCCAGGATGAAAAATTTAAAGACAGCTCTTCAGAAAATCAATTGATTGTATAAGGAGAAGTTTAGGTTCATTCCAGCCATTTCAGTTAGCTTTGTATATACCTTTATATAGAACAGGCTTCCTGGCACACAGGGAGAAATTCCCCCAGTGATGAACAGCTTCAGGCTGTGGTTCTGGCAGGCAGCTGGATTAATGGCAGGACAAGTCTCTTCCATGGAGACCTGGAAGGGGTTGCTCTCAAGACAGGGTCCCATGGGTTATACTGCTCCTTGATGGGTGGACAGATCTACAGAGGCCTGCTGAGGTGTGTCTCAGAACAGTTCTGAAGAGAAATGTGGATTACAGAGAATCACTCTGTCAGTTGGATGGGAATAATTCCGTTTTCACTTAACTAAAAGTAGTGGTTCTCAACTAGGCTATTTTGTTCTCCTAGATAGGGCTACCAGATTAAGCAAATAAAAATACAGGACACCCAGTTAAATTTGAATTTAAGATAAACAACGAATAATTTTTTAGTGTAAGTACAAATACATCTCAAACATTGCATGACACATACTTATACTAAAAAATTGTCGTTTATCTGAAATTCTAATTTAAATGGGTATCTGTTTATCTGGCAACCCTATCACCAGGTGTCATTAAGCAATGTTGTGACATTTTTAGTTGTCACCTTGGGGGGTAATGGGGGGGTTGGCATCCAGTGGGTAGAAGCCAGGGATGATACCAAGCATCCTGCAATGCATTGAGCAGCTCCCCACAACAAAGAATTATCCAGCTGAGGTTGAAAAACCCTGAACGAAAGTCTCATCACTAGACTCCCCAGGGAGGAAAAAAATCCAAGTTACTCCGTGATGGATTCCCTGCCCCCTCCTTTTTTTTCCTTCTAGTCTTTCTTCCTATGAATATTTGCACTTTTTTTTTTAGTAAACCTTTTGTAAAGGCATTATGTACTTTTACAAAAGTGCACTAATCGTAAGTGTACAGCTGGGTGACTTTTCACAAAGTGAATACACCTGTGTAACCAGTCTTCACGTCAAGAATCAGACCACCACCAGTATCCTGGAAGTCCTGGTGCCCCTCCCAATCACTGTCCCCAACCCACCCAAGGGAACCCACTATTCTGACTTCTGCCTGGTTAGCCCTACCTGGTTTTGAAATTTATATAAATGGAAAGGGTAGCATGTGTCTGGCTTGTTTTGCTCAACATTACCTTTGTATGCACGTATTTTAATGGTTGCAACAAAATGTGTATATACATATGCTTGGGTGTGTACTCGTATATAATATTTTATTCTTTTTTCTTTATGTCATCGTGTTTCCAAGTTACCAGTTTTCATAATCATCATTTGTTGCATAATATTTCATGGGATAGGTTGCCATACCTTATTTAACCATTCCCATTTTTAGAGTATGAATAATGTTGTAACAAACATTTTCATTCATACAGCTTTTCCTATATTTAGGATTATTCCCTTAAGATAAATTCCCCAGAATCAAACACATCAGTTTAAAGTATGAACATTTTTATGGTCCTTGATATTTTCAATATCAATTCTGACAAGGACGTTCTTGAACCTAAAATTTAGATTTTGACATTGGGACTGGGAGCTGATATTGAAATTAGAGTCTAAGATACTTGTATTAAGCTACAGAGACATTCATCATAGCCTTGTTTTTAACAGTGAAAAATTGAAAACAACATAAATATTCTCAATAAGGAATTGGTGAATAGGTCTAGTATATCCAAACAGTGTGGTACTATGCAGCCATCAAAAGTCATGAAGACGGGCTGTCCGGTTAGCTCAGTTGGTTAGAGTGCAGCCTTATAACACCAAGATCGTGGGTTCGGATCCCTGTACCAGCCAGCTACCCCAAGAAAAAAAAATCATGGGGAAAGATATGTAATTACAAGGGAAGATGATTATGATATTGTTATAAAACAGTATATGATCCCTGTACCAGCCAGTCACCAATAAATAAATAAATAAATAAAACAGTATATGATCCCTGTACCAGCCAGTCACCAATAAATAAATAAATAAATAAAACAGTATATGGAACATAGTTCCATTTTTATCAAGTGCAGATTTTTCTGTATTTACAAATATCTTATTAAGATGGATTTTTAGACATAAGATTAATAAATTATTTTTAAATATTGACATATTTAATATGCATATAATGATCACATCGGTGAATGTATATATTTGTAGATGATCAGTGGTTCTTGGGGTAATGAGGTCTTCATCCTCCCCCTCTTTTTTTGCTTGTATTTATATTTTCAAAATTATTTACAAAAAATTATATGTTACTTCTTTGTGTTATTAAAAAGAGGAGAGGGTATTTTGCTTGTCTGCTTCACAGAAGACATTTGAAGCTCCTGCTGAGGCTGAGAAGGAGTTGGCCTACTGCAGAATTTTGTCAGGCAATGTGCTGGGGATGTGGTCCTTCCAGCCCAGCTGGGGGTAAGGCTGCACAGCCACTCCAGATGTGACTCTGTCCTGGGGTCAGCAGTGAATGTCCCAGGACGCCGCCATCTCTTGTCCTTCCCTTGACACAGCAGGGATGTCAGGTGCCACAGTAGGGCCCCCTCCCAGTTTGCATTTCAGTTTGCACATTTGCTACCTCCTCTCCTCTCCTCTCCATAGGTTCTGGAGCCATTGTTGCTGCCGTTGTGGTGGTTGTCATTATCATCTTCACTGTGGTTCTGATTCTGCTGAAGATGTACAACAGGTATGGGATGCCGTGGGCTTTGGAACTGTCCAGTCTCTTCAGCGATGTCAGAAAGAATGGGAACTAATATTTGTGGGTGCCTGTCGTGTGGTCAGTATCCATGAGCCATTAGCAAATGCTCTAACCCTTTGCAGGTCCTTTTTGAAGTCTGTTCTGCTGGAGGAACTTCACAGTAACCAAATAGTTTTGTACTTGGAGAAATATTTTTTAGATATTATAATGATAATGACAATGATAATGGCCTTGAGCACCGTGGTAAACACTTGTTTGTAATTCACAGATAATAGAGGAATGATTGGGCCAAGCCCGCGGCGCACTCGGGAGAGTGCGGTGCTGGGAGCACGGCAGCGCTCCCACCGTGGGTTAGGATCCTATACAGGGATGGCCGGTGCGCTCACTGACTGAGCATGGTGCGGCCGGTCTCAAAAAGAACAACAACAACAAAAAAAAATAGAGGAATGATTTTGTCCTCTTCTCTCAGAAACCTCTCTGCTTGGTTGTATGGAGCAGGCCACATAAGTATTTGAGGTGATAAATACTGGAAGCACTTTCTGGGACCAAATAAGGAGAAACAAAGTAAATAGAATAATATAATTAGATCACATAAAGAATAAATTTAATGTGTTATCACCTTATGTGTTATAACCTTCTAGTCACAACTTTGCTAGGGAAGAAATTCTTTTCACAGAAGAAATCAAAATTAAAAGTCTATCCTGTAAATAAACCATATCATAGAAAGACCTGGAAGATATTGTTTTATCTTTTTTTTTTTTTTTTTTTTTTTTAAAGATGACCAGTAAGGGGATCTCAACCCTTGGCTTGGTGTTGTCAGCACCACGCTCAGCCAGTGAGCAAACCGGCCATCCCTATATGGGATCCGAACCTGTGGCCTTGGTGTTATCAGCACCGCACTCTACCGAGTGAGCCACGGGCCGGCCCTGGAAGATATTGTTTTAAAAAAGATATTGTAGAGCTGGCCGGTTAACTCACTTTGTTAAGGCATGGTGCTGATAACACCAGGGTCAAGGGTTTGGATCCCATACCAGCCAGCTGCCAAAAAAGAACAAGCAAACAAATAAACAAACAAAAAGGTATTGTAGAAGTGTATTTACTGATGAGGAAAGCTGTTTACAAAATATTGTTGAGGTTTACAAAACAGTGTGTACATTATGATCATACACATGGGTTACATACACATGTAAAGGTTAACACAGCAAGGTGTTAACAACCACTGTCTGAATGATGGGACTGTTAGTAAGCTAGTTTGTTTGTTTTTGCTGGGGGGGGTGGTATTTCTTATTTCTGAGGAGTAGTAAAGAAGATTATTATAAGAACATTTTTTTTTAAATTTTTATTTTAAAAGATGACCAGTAAGGGGATCTTAGCCCTTGACTTGGTGTTATCATCACCACACTCTCCCAAGCGAGCCACGGGCTGGCCCCATAATATGAATATTTTTTATAAAGGTAACTAACATATTTAGATCGTATACCATCGGCTGGGCATGGTTCTAAGCTCCTTACATGTATTAAGTCATTCAATCCTCACAACCACCCCATAAGGTTGCTATTATCCCCAATTTTATAGGTGTGGAAACAGGCACTGGAAGAGTGAGTCACATGCCCAAAGTTGCTAGCCCTAGTGGGCAGAGCTGGGATTCAAACCCAGTCGGTCTGGTTTCAAAGAAAATACTCCCACCATTACATGTAATAGTAATAATAATGACATTAGAAGTTATTTTTTTAAATCCTTAGGGTATTACCATTTGGGTCTTTCCAAAACCAGGAATGGCATCAAACCCCAGTGTGTACCCTAAGTTTCTCTCCATCTTGCTGGGGCTCTGAGCCCCTTTTCCAGGCTGTTATCTGGATGGAGACTTCACAGGCTCCACCTTGTTTACACTGACGCCTGAGCTGAGAATTGAGAGACCTGGGTTCAGTCTTTGGTCTGTCAAAATTGGGTAAATTATTTAACTTCTCCATGCCTTGATTTTGACATCTTTAAAATGGAAGTGTCTCAAGGTGTGATCATTGAATCATGGGTATGCTGGAGAACACTCTTGTTCTTAGGAGTATTTAGGCACAAAGTGGCATGATGTCTGCAACTGACTCACAAACGGTTCATGATTTCTTTTAAAAAAAACTCTGTGTGCGTGCAAATGGAGAGAGAGAGAGAGAAGGTGGGAAAGAAAGCAAAGTGGCAAATTGTTAATAATTGGTGCATTGTACGGTGAAGGGTATTTGAGTATTAATTGTACTATTTGATCAACTTTTCTGAGGATTTAAACTTTTTAAAAAAGAATTATGCTACCACAACAAGATGAAATATCATGTAGATATTAGAATTCGTGATTACCGTTAGTTATTGAATTTTACAGCATATGAAAGGAAGACAGGATATACATTTTAAGTACATTCTCTTCTCAACAATGTATTCAAATATTTCTAGCAATAAACTTAGCAAGAATAATCAGGCTGCAAAATTAAACTCACACTACAAATCTGAATGGAAAAAATATAATTATCACCATTTTGTCTTTAAAATAGCCATCAATCTGATACTTTAGTCATTCATTAATAGAAACAAATAAAATTAAATATCTAACCTAACTTAAACAAAAACTAGAAGGTTCAGACAAGGTGATGTCTAAGGTCCCTTCCAGTTGTAAAATTCTGTGGTTGCAATTAAGCAATGTGATTTAATGATGATCTATGTTAATCTCCTTGCCAGAACCATAGTCACAGAGCCCATTCCCCACAGCATACAAGGGCAAAGACTCAACCATGTATGTGCATCTCCTTACAGGAAAATGAGGATGAGGCGGGAGCTAGAGCCCAGGAGCCCCAAGCCAGCCGCCCCTTCTGTCCTGGGCCCAAACAACAACAGCAGCCAACACCCTGCAGCTGTGACCTTCAGCCCTGTTGACGTCCATGTGGAGACTCGGTGACTCCTACTCTGGTGCTATCTCCGCCACTGTCCAAAGAGCCTTCTCTAGAGTCAAGACCCAGAAGTGCACTTCTCTGGCAGCTTTGCTATGAATTCCTTCTGGTCAGGTCGACAGAGGCATCTTTTATGCAACTTCTGATGCTTCAGGCAATCCTCAACCTTGTCTGCCATCCCACACCTGCTACGTCCATATCCCTGCTGCCACCTTTTCAAAAAGCTGTGGAACATCCTTTTGCCATCTGGTGAGGTAGTGTTATGTTGGGAATCCACTGATGTGGGTTTAGCTCTTCCCCCACAAATGCTATAGCTAGCTAGACAGACAGACAGACTTATAGCTCAGGAATCTTCTGGTCAGGAGTCAGGGATCAAGGCATGCTTCTTAGAGTGTCACAACGGAGTCTACCACTGGGCTCATGCTAGACAGACAGACAGACTTATAGCTCAGGAATCTTCTGGTCAGGAGTCAGGGATCAAGGCGTGCTTCTTAGAGTGTCACAACGGAGTCTACCACTGGGCTCAAATCAGATTAAACACTATAACCACAGCTTTGCAGAGCAAAGTATTCAATCCCATAACCAGCACAGGGGAACTAACTTGAACTAACTAACCAGAAAATCAGCTTATTAACTTATAATTTGTTCCACCACTAGATGACAGCTAGCTAGCTCATGACAATTGGTCAGCACATTTTTCCCTCCTTAAAAAAGGTTATGTTGAGAGTTATAACACCAGGGTTGAAGGTTTGGATCCCCTTACTAGTCAGCTGCCAAAAAGAAAAAAAAAAGTTACATGAAAAACTGAAAAACTGAATTCTTCTCAAAAGGTTTCTGTCTCATTAGGAAAGAGTCAGAGTAATAGGAATACGGTGACTTTGAGGAATAGTGGCCTTTAGGATAAGAGTTTGTTGCATTGTATGTGGACCTGGAACCATCCTGGTGGCTGGTCAGGGAGCCCCTTCCTCCTATGGCTGGATTAACCCTGACTCACTCTCATTTCTTGGCTCCCCTTTATTTGGATTCTAAGCAGCCTTGACTCTCCTGTTAACACCTTACCTCCCAGCACCAGTATTTGGAGACTGATTAGATTGCAACTGTATGTATGTTACTTATGTCTCTTCTGGTCACCTTGCAGGGATTTCAGACATATTCAAAGAACCACATTCACAGACCACTTCTCTATAGAGAGCTGACCTCTGATGCCTTAAACCTGGAAAACAATCTATTGAGAAGGGAAAGCATTTTGGAATTAGAAAGACCTGCCTTCCAAGCCCTACTTCCTGCTTGTGTGGCCTTGGAAA
The DNA here is from genome assembly GCF_000696425.1 of Galeopterus variegatus. Lineage (NCBI taxonomy): Eukaryota > Metazoa > Chordata > Mammalia > Dermoptera > Cynocephalidae > Galeopterus > Galeopterus variegatus. The sequence continues at coordinate 379,693 of NW_007727234.1, forward strand.
AGTGACTCAGCCTTTCCATATTCAGTTTCCTAACCATGAAGTGGAAATGGTAATATCTGCCTCACTTGGGTATTATAACAGGCCATGGACTTAGAAAAGCAGCTCAAGCATAGTGCCTGGCACCCAATAGATACTTAATAAATGGGAACCAGCATTATCACTATGGTTTTTCTTCAATTACGAGACATATGTTCATTCACATTTTAACGATTCTGAAATCAGAATGTGTCTTACAATTGATGGGACCATTAATGTAGTTATATTTCTTTGTTTTTCCCTCCCACTCAAAAAGCTACTTTTTAATCAATTGTGCATCTTACAATTGATGTCATCTTGAAAACAAGGTAATAGGTCATTATTCTGTTACATAAAGTGACACTCAGACATTTAACCTCAAATTCTAGGAGTCTCTCCTTCTTGGGGTCAGACATCTCTTTTGAGGGGAAATTGAGCGTCAGGGAGAAAAAAGGACTGATACAGGGTCACACAACTCATGTCATACCACTATAAAAATACTCACTTGAGTAGCTCTGGAGAAATACTGACTAATTTTTCCTCTCCAGCCATCTTTTCTTTCTACTGTGTTTAAATATCCACCACATACCAGGCACTTTGCAAGGTGTTTTCACACAAGTTATTTCATAGGATTTAATTTTCCCAATAATCCTGTTATTATTTCTTCCATTCACAGATGAGAATTTCCGACTCAAAGAAAAAAAGTACTTGCCCAAAGTCACACGGCTAGTAAGTCACAAAGACAGGACTCAAAACCAGGTCTCTTTGACTCCTAAGTACATCTCTTTGTTATAGCACAGTCTTCCTGCCATCCTGGCTCAAAGAAGCACGGATTCTTTTGTGTGCTGCACAAGAGGACAGCCCTGCACGTGTGTCTGAGTGGAAGTCAGGGGTCTAGCTGCTAAGCTGAGAGAGGGGACAAAGCTACTTTGGTAGTCTCCTTTGGGCTTCTGTGATTGCAGCCTAAGGAGCCCTTTCTCAACCCATCCAAGCTCTAAGATTCCTGCTTCATTCACTCTCCTGCTTAGGCCCAAGGAGCAAAGGGTGGAGAAGCATCTAACCAGGGCAAAGCCATTTCTTTGAGGCCTCAAGCCCCAAACAGACATGCTTCCCTAAACATATTCTGCTTTTAAAAAATTGTTTTTAATGTTCTGGCTCTAGAACTAGACTCTTCTGCCCACAGTGGAATCTTCCTGGGGTTATCCTCTAGTATATGTTCTTTTGCTAATCGAAGGCTTGGAAATGGAGGAAAGGGGAAAATAGAGTGGTGAGGGGGAGACAAAAGGATTTTAGTGTTTTGTTTTTAACTAATGAAGATAACTCAATAAATGTCCTGTAAGGGCTCCTATGTATAAGTTGAGGTGCTACTAAATCCATTAAGACATGGTCTCTGCTCTCAAGGAGTCAGCAGCTGGTTTCACGGCAGGGATCATGTAACACATTATGTGTCGTGTCTGACCAGGTGCCTTTCTTAACTGAGTAGATGCCGCCTTATTGGCCACCGAATCAATAAAAGATATTAAATGCTTAAAGAAAACTGTTTAAAAATAAAAAGGTTTAAATCAAATGTGTTGAGTTGATTTCAATTAAGAGCTAACAAATAACTTTTCTAAAAACCTCTTTTCCTTGACCATGTAAATAGGCCCTATGGGAAAGCCTGAGCCTTTTCAAACATTGCATCATCCCCTTTGAAGGCTGATGGAAAAGGTGGGCTGCCATCAACAGATCCTTCTGTGAGTTAGAAAATTAACTTGCTCAAATAGGAGAAAAGGCGTTCCATTTCCCAGCCTGCAGTTAAACACCAGAAGTGCTGAGATGTCAGCGTTTGGGGACCCGTGGGAATGTAGGAGACTTTAGAATAAACCCAAATCACCAAAAATGATATTTACCATAACAGCTCCTACTGTGTGCCAGGCACGTGATAGGCCCTTTATACCCACCAGCTCCTCAAACCCTTATAACTCCCATCCATAGGAGCCATCATCATCTCTATTTTGTGACTGAGAAAACAGGCTCAGGGAGGTAACTTGTCCTTGGGTGATGCGATGGATATTAGCCATTCTTTTGGTGACCATTGTCATATTAGGGGAATCCTCTACTTTAAGAGGCAAGACCACCTCCTGCTATAAAAGTTGAAAAGGCCAGATATTCATTTTCACAGAGTCCCTTGAAGCATATGACCTTAGTCTCTGCTAACCAGACACTCTTGCCATGAACTTTGAAACTAAAACTGATAACATAAAGGGGCAGGAACTGTGCAGAATCTGCCCTGGTGGCAGGTGCATGTGACACCATCCATTTCGAGAGGTAGTAATATCAGGGGTTCTAGCAGCAATACAGCATCATTACTGAGTGTCCAAACCCAGTGCCTGTAGAGTTGGCTATGCGAGCTATGCCAAAACAACAGCAATGGTGTCTGTACCAAACCAATTCTTTAATATGATTTTAGGCAGCATAGTTGGCAGCACACTTCTGAGCCTGGATCTGGCCTTCTGGAGTTTCCAGCAACCACCTGATCCCCTTTTCTGCTTAAATCAGCAGAATCACTTTCTGCCGTGTGTAGCTGAGAACCATACAGCTGTGGAGGACTTGCTCATGGTCACCCACCTGAGCAATGGCTGGCACTAGAACCCGGGTTTCCAAAGCTCTTGCTCTTTCCATATAGATGTTTCTAGGTGAGGCTAAGTCATCAAAGAATTCCACAGAGTGCCATGAAATCATAAAGAAAGTAAGAGTTGTCTCCAATTACAGGTATCCCAGAGACTTTGTGACTTTGTGAGTGTTAATGAAGGGGTATTTTAAAAGAACATGGGACAATGGGTAGGATTTTTTTTAAGTAAAGTTTTTGTATTGAAGTATAATAGACACACACATAATACACACAGCTCAAAAAATTTTGCAATTCAAAAAATTTTCATGAGCTGAGCACAGCCATGTAATCAGCACGAAGATGAAGAAATAAAACATGACCGGCACCCAAGCCTCCCTTTTCCGCCTCCTACTTTACTCACCTGCCGCAAAGGGTAACCACTGTCCTGACTTCTACCAACATAGAACAATTTTGTCTATAAGTTAAATGATAAAACTTCTTTGTTTCTGGCTTCTTTCTCACAACATTGTGTTTGTAATACTTGTTCCTATTGTCACATGTAGATGAAAATCATTCATTCTCATTATGGTGGTATTTCATTATGTAAATATAACTACATTTTATCCATTCTATTGTCTGATGTACATAAAGATGGTTTCAAGTTTGGGTCTGTAACAAGCAGTGCTACTATGAACATTTTGGTGATCATATATATACACACACACATATTTCTGTTGGGAACATTTCTAGTAGAGTAATTGCTGGGTCATGGGGTATGTACATATTTCAGCCTCAGTCAATAGAGCCAGTTTGCCAAAGAGTTGTACCAAAAAGACTATTTTTTCCCCATCGAATTATCTTAGTACCCTTGTCAAAAACCATTTGGCTATAAAGATGAGAGTTTACTTCTGGATTCTGAATTCTATTTCATTGATCTATATTTCTATGCTTATGCCACTATCACACTATCTTAATTTATAGTAAGTTTTGAAACCAGGAAGTGTTAGTCCTCCAACCCTGTTCTGTCCTCCATCTTTGATTTTCCTATTCAATATTATTTTTGCTATTCTGGGTCGCTTGTATCTCCATATGAATTTTAGTATCAGATTGTCAATTTTGCAAAAAAGGCAGGTGGGATATTAGGGGCAAGCAATCATTTAATATGATGTCAGCTGTGAGTTTTTCATAAATGGCCTTTATTAGGTTGAAGAAGTTCACTTCTTTTCCAAATTTAAGTGTTTTTATCAGGAAAGGGCACTGAATTTTGTCAAATGCTTTTTCTGCATCTATTAAGATAATAACCATATGGCTTTTGTCCTTTATTCCATTAATACCGTATATTATACTTATTGATTTTTATATGTTAAACCAACCTTGCATTCCTGGGATAAATCCCACTTAGTCCTGGTGTAAAATCTCTTTTATATGTAGCTGGATTCTATTTGCAGTATTTTGTTGAAAATTTTTTGCTTTATAATCATAAGAGATATTGGTCCGCAGTTTTCTTTTCTTGTGATGTCTTTGTCTGGTTTTGGCATCAGAGTAATACTGTCCCCATAGAATGAACTGGAAGTGTTCCGTCCTCTTCTATTTTTTGGAAGAGTTGCTGTTAATTCTTTAAACATTCGGCAGTATCTACCAGTGAAGTCATCTGGGTCTGAGCTTTTCTTTGTGGGAAGTTTGCTGTTGGTGTCATTGTTTTAATTACTATTACTAATTCAATCTTTTTACTTGTTATAGGTCTATTCAGATGTTCTACTTCTTCTTAAGTCCGTTTTGTAATTTGTGTTTTTTTTAGGAATGTGTTCATTTCATCTAAGCTAGCTAATTTGTTGGCATACAATTTTTCATAGTATTCACTTATAATCCTTTTTATTTCTGAAAGATCAGTAGTGATGTTCTCTCTTTCATTCCAGATTTTAGTTATTTGAGTCTTTTCTTTTTTTCTTTTTTGGTCCATCTAAATGTTTGTCAATTTTATTGATTGTTACAAAGAACTAAAGTTTGAGTTTGTTGATTTTTCTCTATTGTTTTTTTATTCTGTGTCTGCCTTTCTAAATCTCTTAATGGTTTCTTTTAATGAGAAAAATTTTTTAATCTGAATGTAATTTACCAATTTTTTTATTCAATAATTTGTGCTCTTTGTTTCCTGCTTAAGAAACCTTTGCCTACCTAAATGTTATGAAGATTTTTCTCCTATATTGTCTTTCAAAAGTCATACTATTTTACTTTTTATATCTGTGTTATGATCCATCTGAAATTGATTTTGGTATGTGAGTGAGGTAGGGTCAAGATTCCTTTTTTCCATACAGATATTCAATTTTCCCAGCACATTTGCTGAGAGGACTATCCTTTGTTTTCTTTACTGCACTGTCACCTTACCATAAATTGAGTATATGTGTGATTTGGGTAGAAATCTCATTGATAGGAATTGTGACAAAGACAGGTCAAGTGGAGGAAAGAAAAGCAGGAGGAAAACTTTGGAGTCAAGGAAGAACATTCAGTTCACTTGTTCCTTCTTAATTGCTTACTTTCATAGGTTCATACTGGGCATTGGAGTTAAAATGGTGAGCAACATAGACATGGTCCCTGATTTATCAGAATGTATCGTCTTTCAGGGAAGACAGACAATTAAGCAAACAGCTACACATAGAACAAGTTTTTTGTGGCATTTTCACATGTTTCTTACTCATGTTTCCATGTACTATTTTTTAAGTTACCTAAAAAGAAATTAAATTCACAATCCGATAACTTCGTATAATGTATGCTATACGAAGTTATTACGGTTTTTTGTGTGTGATAAGGGGAAGTTGAAGGTGTTGTGTAAACCTCTTGCTGAGGTACTCAGTCTAGAGGTTCATGAATTGGGAGGGGGTATCAAAAAAGGCTCCCCCAGGGGCCGGCCCGGTGGGTGTGATAAGGGGAAGTTGAAGGTGTTGTGTAAACCTCTTGCTGAGGTACTCAGTCTAGAGGATCATGAATTGGGAGGGGGTATCAAAAAAGGCTCCCCCAGGGGCCGGCCCGGTGTCGCACTGCTACAGTGCACCGGTTGGGAGTGCAGCGGCGCTCCCGCCGAGGGTTCAGATCCCACATACAGACCGGCAGCTCACTGGCTGAGCGAGGTGTGGACGCAACACCGAGGGTTGCGATCCCGTTGCCGGTCCCGGTCCGGTACGGGCGCGACACTGAGGGTTGCGATCCGTTGCCGGTCACGAAAAAAGACAAAAAGAAAAAAAAAAAAAAAAAAGGCTCCCCCAGAAAAACGAACATCTAAATAAACAGTGAAAGACTGAGTAGGAGTGAGTCCAGGTAAGAGTGAGAGGAGGGGAAGAGAAATACAGTCCTGCAGGGAGAGAAGCTTTAGTTTAGCAGTAATCCAGTGGGGATGGTGGGAGATGGGCTGGGAGGAGAAAAGTGGCTCAGTATGAAGGATTTTCTAGCTTGACTATATTAAAGGCAATGGGGAGCCATTGAAAATGCATGAGTGGGGAAGTGACAAGATCAGATCTGTACTTTAAGGAGATTATTCTTGCTTCAATGTGCAGAATGGATTGGTGTTGCAAAGACTGGAGGTTGGGAGAACAAGAAATAATGGGCACATCTGTATGTCAGTTAGTTTTAAAATGCCTTTTCTAAATAGCCTTCCAATTGTCAAGTGTCATTCTTTTCCTTTTTTAAAATAGCTATTTGTGGGAGTGCAGTAACCCAACAAAAATGTCTCCAGGAATCGTCTCAGGCCCACTGGATGGTAGCACACAGCAGGGGCATTGTCTCAGCTCTGTAGCCCTTTGTCTCAGGACATCCATTCCCGTCACAGAGAATTTCCTGGCAAAGAAGCAAACTGCTGTGGTTCAGCAGATACTACTGTCATAGACTCTGGCAATCTGTCCACATTTGGGAGAAGCAGGTAGACACAAGACTGACCTTCAGGTCTCCAGTGATATGAAACCCTCTTTGTCTGTCTGATCACAGCCCAGGTATTATCAAACAGGGTCCCTTACCTGCTCAAATTCAATGTCTTGAATGAATTTTACCTGGGCCCCTGATGCTTTCAGAATGCTGCAGTGCCTTCACTGATGTCAGAGAAATGTAACAACCAATTTATTCATTCTTTCCAAACTTGAAATGAAAGATCTGTGAAATGGGCAGTTTGCTCTGCATAATAAAGAACAGAAGAGGAGAAGAGGGTGGTGTTTATTTTGTTTGTTTGCTATTCTCCCCTCCAACATCCCCAGCTGAGATGGGTCTTCCATTCTCTTCAACAGTGTTGAAGTGTCATGGCACACTGTCATCTTTGACCATGTACAACCCCTCTTGTTTACAATCTTTTCCACTTCCCCCTGAATCTCCACTCCTACTTTTCTTCTCCACCATAGACTCCCCCCTCTGATTTATTTAATACTCATATGCCTCATATTAAAAAGCAAACAAACAAGCAAAACTCTGTTGACCACACAGACCCCTTGAGGCACTGCCTCACCCCTCTGCTTTCATGGACAGCAAAATTGTTCAAAAGTGCTGTCTCTACTTGCTGTATCCACTTCTTTTCGCTGTCTCTCTGGAGCTTTCTTCAATCAGCCTTTCATCCCCATCATTGTACTAAACTGTGCTTGCCAAATCCATTCAATCTCCCACCCCTATGTTATCTACCTAGCAAGAGAGGGCATATTCGGGCCGGCCCGGTGGCGCACTGGATAAGTGCGCCGCTTGGGAAGTGCGGCGGGCGCTCCCGTCTGAGGGTTCGGATCCCACATACAGACCGGTTCCCGCTCACTGGCTGAGCGAGGCGTGGGAGCAACGCCGAGGGTTGCAATCCCGTTGCCGGTCCCCGGTCCGGTACGGGGGCAACACTGAGGGTTGCGATCCATTGCCGGACACGGAAAAAGACAAAAGACAAAAAAAAAAAAAAAAAAAAAAGAGAGGGCATATTCTTTCACCCTGTCCTTCTGGAAATGCATCCTTGGTTGGCCTCCACAGTGCCATCTTCTCTTGATTTTCTTCCAACCTTGGTGGCCATTCCTTCTCATTACCTTTAGCTGGCTCCCTCATCACCCTCCTACTTCTAAATAAGAGAGCACCTCAGAGCTTGGTCTCAGCTTTCTTGGCTATCTATGTACACTCCACTGGTGACCTCGTCTAATCCCATGATTTAGATAACATCTATATGCTACAACTACCAAATGCATATCCTCAGCCCTCTCCCCTAAATTGGAGACATTAATGGCTAACAAACCACTTGATATTTCCACTGAGATATCTAACAGACATCTCAAACATAACCAAAACCAAATTCTTGCTTTTCCCACCTAAACCTACTCCCACCCAATCTTTCCCACTCAGTGAAAAGCAACTCCATTCTTCTAGCTGCTCAGGCCAAAAACTTCAGTGACATCCTTGATTCTTGTAGTTCCCTCATACCCACCCATCAGTACATCATCTGCTCTATTTTTAAATTAAATATCTTCTCCCAGTTTGCAACTTGTCTTCTTACTCTCTTTGTGTTATCTTTTGATAAACAATTATTTTTAATTTAATGTGGTCAAATTTATCAATTTTTTTCAGTTGTGGTTAGCACTCTTTAGTTTTTAGTTTTAGTAAGTTTTGACTTCCCCATCTCTCCTACCACCCTATTCTAAGTCACCATCACCTGGATCACTGTAATAGTCTTTTTTTGTGTGGCTGGCTGGTACTGGGACCAGAACCCATGACCCTGGGTTAGAAGGGTGCATTCTAACCAACTGAGCTAACCGGCCAGCCCCGTAATAGTATCCTGTCTGTTCTCCCAGCTTTTAGTCTTGCCTCTGCACAATAGCCACACTGATTCTCTAAAAATAAGCGAGATCATTTCATTCCTCTGCTAAAGAGCCTCTAATGTAGGCTCATTTTATTTCAAGCAAAATCCTAAGTATTTGTAGGAAGTGAGAGAGGCTGTGGTAGGCAAAGCCCTGTGTGATCTTGCCCACCACGACCTCTCTCACTTCTATATCTCACTCTCTCACTCCACTCCAGCCACACACTGGCCTCCTTGATGTTCGTAAAACATGCCAAACACACTCCCACCTCAGGACCTTTGCACCTATTGTTCCCCTTGCCTGGAATGCTCTTTCCCCTACATATCCATAGCCCTGCTCTTCCTCCTCTTAAAGCAGACCTCAACTCAAATGTCACCTGATCAAAGAGGACTTCCCATAAATTTCACATAAATCTGATATAGATTTTGTATTTTTTACTTTTGTCACTGAACATATTTTTGTAAAGATCTAACTATATTGCTGAATGTAAGCCCATTTTATTATTTCTGACTGCTGCATAGTGTTCTATCAGATATCACCTTTTCTTATCCATCTCCTTAACGGTAGACATACAGTTTGCTGCCAGCCCCAATTAAACACACAATATGAAATAAACTTTCTCAAACATACACCCTAATGGACTTGTGTGAGGGTTTTTGTTTGTTTGCTTTTGGTGCTTTGGGGCTGGGAGTGGAGGGTTGTTTATATACCCAGTAGTAGAGTTGCTGGGTCATAAGACAAACATAAACTTTATTTGACTAAATACAGCCAAAAGGACTTCCAGGGAAAAGCACACATAATTTACACTCACATTGGCAATTTGTGAAAAATCCTGTTTCCACATCTTTTTTTTTTTTTTTTTTTTTGTCTTTTTCGTGACCGGTAAGGGGATCGCGATCGCAACCCTTGGTGTGGTGTCACCCACACCACGCTCAGCCAGTCAGCGCACCGGCCATTCCTATATAGGATCTGAACCCGCGGCGGGAGCGTCGCTGCACTCCCAGCACCGTACTGTGTCCCGAGTGCACCACGCACCGGCCATTCCTATATAGGATCCGAACCCGCGGCGGGAGCATCGCTGCACTCCCAGCACCGTACTGTGTCCCGAGTGCACCACGGGCTCGGCCCTTTCCACCACATCTTTATTTATTTATTTTTTTTCTTTTTGTCTTTTTTACTGACCGGCAACGGGAACGCAACCCTCAGTGTTGCGCCCGCACCGTGCTCAGCCAGTGAGCGGGAACCAGTCTCCACATGGGATCCGAACCCTCGGCGGGAGCGCGGCGACATTCCCAAGCAGTGCACTCTCCAGTGCGCCACTGGGCCAGCCCTCCACCACATCTTTAACAGCCCTTTGAATTACCTTGACTTCCTAATTTTTGGCAGTATTGTGGATATAAAATTTTATCTCTTTGTCATTTTAATTTGGATTTCTCTAATTACCAGATAAGAGCTTTTAGATAAGAGTTTTAGATAAGAGTTTTAAGATAAGAGTTACTTCTAGAATCTGTAACATTTATGTGGGGAGAGAGGAAAAATCACAATTTATTTAGACATTAATAGAATGTATTGTCATTTATTCACCTTTCCATTGGTACATTGTCTGCTCTGTTTTTCTCATTGTTTCCTTATGGATTCAGTTCCTTTCTTGCTTTGTACTTAACTCTCCTTTGTTTTTAACTCTCCTTCAAAGCAAGACAGAACCACTTTCCTGAACATTCCTCACTCTGAAAATAATTTTATCATAAATTTATTTATTTATATATATATATATTTTAAAAGATGACTGGTAAGGGGATCTTAACCCTTGACTTGGTGTTGTTAGCACTACACTCTCCCAAGTGAGCTAACCAGCCATCCCTATATAGGGATCTGAACCCGTGGCCTTGGTGTTATCAGCACCACACTCTCCCAAGTGAGCCACGGAGCTGGACCCATTTTATCATAAATTTATGCTTCCCTAAACAATATATTGTTTAGCTTTGCTAGTTGTTTTCTTTTTTAGCTTTTTATAAATGAGCTCATACCATGTATATTCTTCTGCAACTTGTTCTTTGCATTCACCTAAAAACAACTTTTTTTATTTTAGCATTTACTTGTACACGTTTGTGGGGTACAGTGTTGTTTCAATACATGCATATACTGCACAATGATTCACTTAGCGTAGATAATATGGTTTTGTACCCATTTCTTCACTTTAGGAAATGGTGAAGATAATTCAGTAATAAAGCAAGGCTCTTCTAATCCAGAGGTGGATAGACCAACATCACTCCAATGCATACAAATAGTCTCAGTAGATGTGGTGCTCCACACACCTGGGACATGGGTGCATCGGTGTGATCTGCGAGGATTCCAACATACCGCAGTCTCATATTTGTAGAGTAGCTGAGTACCCAACATCACACTGAAGTATTCTTTTATCACTGCCACAACTTCATTAACAGCATACTCCTTATTATCTGTTTTTCCCAGAGATTTCTTGTAATTTGCATAATCCTCTGGAATGCAGTCCACATTCTTCTTGGCAAGACCATAAAAGAGCTGTTTTTGCCTGGAAATTAAGTCCCAGTCATCAACAAGCCAAAGTTTTAGCTCTTCAGGAATCTTGAATGTTGAGCAAGGGCTGGGTCTGGAGCTCACAGACCCCTCAAGTCCGTTCACAGACTGGGTGACAAACCCTTCACATGCAGGTCTATGAGCTAGGTAATTGGCATAGGTATGAGCTAGGTCCTTGGAAGTGGTAGGTTAGAGTGCATGGCTACTCCTGGCAGCCACCCCAGGCAGTAAACTCCAGTCAAGGTGACAGCATTGCACAATGCACTAACTCCACCCACACAACTTATTTACAAAGAATGCACCACACCACCCCCAACCAGACCTAAGGTGAGGGGGCCTGATTAAATTATCCTATTTTCCCAACATTGACTTTAAATTCAACTCTGTTCATGAATGTTTCTTCATTTTCAACAGTAGGATCTTCCTAGGTCCTTTTCTTCTGAGGAGGCTGAGGCATCTCACTGGTACCTAATAGATCTGCAACATACCCAGCGCCACTTTAGACAAGCCCAAGTACAAAATGGAGCCACCCACCTCCCCCCCCTCGTCCCCCCTTCCCTTTACGAGAAGCCTCCTGACTTAAACAGAAACCCCTTTTGCTTCTGCAAGGATGCAGTTCTCCACCCTGATCCACATTAGCATATTGACCCTCTTTGATGGTATCAGCCAGCCCTTGGCGCACTATATAAGCTCTTCCACCCCCACACCTGATGCCATCCCCCATTTTCAGGGCAGCCCTGGGCTGTTCCCCACTTCGAGGGCAGCCTGGTAGATTATTTTCCTTTAATAAAGCTTGTATGGTACCCGGCATCTCGGCTCACTTTCTTTCAGTACCACCACCATCTCCATTTCCAGGTGTTTTCTTTTTGTTCTTTTCTGTTCTTACTTCAGCATTTTTCTGTGGCAGACCGGATGTCTTCTTTCCTAGGGCAGCCCCTCTCCACTTCCCCTCTCCATATTTATTGCTCCTGATCAGCTTTTTGAAGTTCTCTCTGTTTCTGTAGGTTGGTGTGCATGTGTTTGAGTATTCTGCTCTCTGGAATCCATTCATTCCAATTTTTATTCTAACCACTGTAATGTGTAAAGTATTTCACTTGTTTGCCTTTATGGCAACCTTTACACACTTTGTTTCATAAAGAAGAGGCCCATGAACACACAGCACTTGCTCACCCTCCTTGAGTTTAGACTTCAGGTCCTGCTTCAGCGCCATTTACAGGTGATTCTCCTCCTCCTCCTCCCACCACCCTCAACTACCACCCCCTACACTCTACCCCACCCAGCTCCCTGTCAGATGTGCCAACAGGCACCGCCAGCTCTACATCCTGGGCCAGATTTCTACATGTGGGTCTTTTTCTACACTGTTGTGCTTTGGTGAGTTTGTCAGTCTTTGAACAGACACCACATTTTCTTAATTAGGGCAAGGCCTCTCCACCCTAAATTTCTCTTCAACAGTGTCTTGGCTGTTCTTGGACATTTATCTTTTATAAAAATTTGGAATAATCTTCCAATTTCTTCAAAAATTCTGTTTGGATTTTTATTGGAATTTAATGGAAGAGAAAAAGAAATCAGTTTGGGGAAGATTAACATCTTTTTAACAGTATAATTCTACTCATGCTCCTCCTGTCCTTTGTGCTATTGTTAACACATATCTTACATCTCTGTATGTTAAAATCCCAGTTTACATTATTATTGTTTTTGCTTTAAAAATCAATAGACATTTAAAGACTTTAAGAACAAAAAGTTGGCTTTTTAATATTCATTCACTTATTTGCCATTCCCAGTATCCTTTTTTCCTTTTTTTTTTTCCCCCTATATAAAGATGACTGGTAAGGGGATCTTAACCCTTGACTTGGTGTTGTCAGCACCACACTCTCCCAAGTGAGCTAACCGGCCATCCCTATATGGGATCTGAACCCATGGTCTTGGTGTTATCAGCACCACACTCTCCCAAGTGAGCCATGGGCCGGCCCCTTCTTTCCTTTCTATAAGATCTAAATTTCCAACTGCTATCATTTCCTTTCAGCCTACAGAACTTTCTTTAGAATTTTTTGTTGTGAGTGTCTGCTGGTGGCAAATCCATTCAACTTTTACTTGTCGGAAGTATCTTTATTTCACGTTCACTTTTGAAAGATATTTTCACTAGGTTGACTTGTTTTCCTCCAGCACTTCAAAGATATAGTTGCATTGTCTTCTAGCCTCCAGTCAGATGAGAAATCAGCTGTCACTTTGATCATTGTTCCTGTGTATGTAATGCATCTATTTTCTCTGGCTGCTTTTAATATTTTCTCTTTGTCTTTGGTTTTCAGGAGTTTGTTAAAAATGTGCCCAGGTGTGGTTTTCTTTGTATTTATCCTCCTTAAGATTTGTTAAGCTTCCTGAACCTTTGGGTACTATTTTTTAATCAAATCTAGAAAATCTTTGGCTAATATTTCTTTAAAAAAAAATCTGCCCTATTATTTCTCTCCTCTCCTTCTTAGACTCCAGTTACTGAAATTATTACTCCAATTACCCTAATAAAGCATAAAACGAAACTTCCACAAGGTTGAGATGATCTGTTAGTAATTTAACTGCCTGCTAGAATAAAACTCAACATTATTCAGAGGAAAATAACAGCTTCTAGTCTGTATGACATATTATCCACAATGTACAGTGTATAAGAGTACTTCAAAAAGTTCATGGTGGGCCAGCCCCGTGGCTCACTCGGGAGAGTGCGGTGCTGGTAGCGCCGAGGCTGTGGGTTCGGATCCTACATAGGGACGGCTGGTGCGTTCACTGGCTAAGCGTGGTGCTTACGACACCGAGCCAAGGGTTGCGATCCCCTTACCGGTCAAAAAAAAAAAAAAAGTTCTTGGAAAAATTCTTACTACCTTTTCATTCTATTTTTCCATGAACTTTTTGAAGTACACTCATATAATTGAGTTAATGGATGTTCAACAAAACAGTAAACTGTGAACTGTAATGAAAGGAAAATCAGTGAATAGAAAGAGACCCAGGAATGATCCAGACATTAAAATTAGCAAAGAATTTGAAATAACAATGATATATTTGTTAAAGAGTCTACAGGAAAAGATCTAAATAGGAGCTGAAGAGATGGAACATTTCAGGAGAGACTCGGAAACTATAAAAGAACCAAATGGAAATCTCAAAACCAAAAATACAGTATTTTCAATCAAAAATGCTCTGAGTTTGATTAACATCAGTTCAGATAAAACCAAGAAAATAATCAGTGAACTTAAAAACAGATCAATAAATATCATCCCAACAGAGAGAATAAAAAACTGAAAATCAGGAAAAGAAAAAGGGGGCCGGCTCGGTGGCACACTGCTATAGTGCGCCGCTTGGGAAGCGCGGCGGCACTCCCACCGAGGGTTCGGATCCCACATACAGACCGGTTCCCGCTCACTGGCTGAGCGAGGCGCGGGAGCAACA
>NW_007727234.1:394723-412223 GCF_000696425.1 Galeopterus variegatus
TTGCAATCCCGTTGCCGGTCCCGGTCCGGTACGGGGGCGACACTGAGGGTTGCGATCCATTGCCGGACACGGAAAAAGACAAAAAGGAAAAAAGAAAAAAAAAAAAAAAGAAAAAGGAAAAGTGGTTAATGTCCAAAAGGCAATAAAACTATAACCTTTGAGGTTATCTTTTCTACTAGATAAAATTCATTTGCAGGGATATTGGACAATAATTCTTTGCATTGCTTAAGTTTTGCATTGCTCAGTTTTCTATAAATTAATATCTAGCTTGTTTTTTTACTATAAAACAGTCCATACTAAATAGTAATTGAAATAAAGGTACATTCCTCTAAAAAATTGGATAATCCTTGAGTGGGCTTGCTAGGCAATGCCCCAAAACATTGAAAGAACATATAATAATTCCTTTTTGCCTATTTCCAAATTTTGGATAGTTTTTATTATTAAGAATTAAAAGAGAAATGTGACCTCTGAGAACTTTTTCTTCCTTCCCTTCTTCTCTCTCAAACACTTCTACAGCACTTTGCATGTACCTTTTCTTCCTTCCCTCCCTCTCTTTTTATCTCTCTCTTCCCCAAACACTTCTACAGCACTTCATATGTACCAAGCATTATGTTATATATTTTACAAATATAAACTCATTTAATCTTGGTAAAAGAGGCCGGTTATCTCAGTTGGTTAGAGCGTGGTGCTCATCATACCAAGCTTCAGGGTTCGATCATTTTACCAGCCAGGCACCAAAATAAAAATAAAATAAATAAACTATTGTAACAATCTTGGAAAAGGACAAATTGTCCCAAACCTGATCTGGGGCAATATGCTTTTGTGGGATATAATACACAGCTTCCATTTAGGAAAAAAAAAATAGTATTTTTTTTTTTGGAAAAATAATATTCTTGGGAAAATGCTCACACGATTTTCTGATAAACTTTAATGGAATTAAGACTTCTTCTGAGAAACTAGCTACTCACCTACCCAATTGACTTTTATCTGAGGGGCTATCTGTGATATTCCTTTTTTTTTTTTTTGTCTTTTTGTCTTTTTTCGTGACCGGCAACGGATCGCAACCCTCAGTGTCACGCCCGCACCGGACCGGGACCGGCAACGGGATTGCAACCCTCGGTGTTGCGCCTGCACCTTGCTCAGCCAGTGAGCGGCCGGTCTGTATGTGGGATCCGAACCCTCGGCGGGAGCGCCGCCGCACTCCCAAGCGGCGCACTGTAGCAGTGCGCCACCGGGCCGGCCCGCAATAACATTTTAATAAAACTTTGACACATGCCCATAACTAAATTATCTGTAAAATCTAATTTTCCTCAGCAATTCTCATAACAACCCAAGAGATCTAAATATGACTCTACTGTCCTTTCCTACCCAGTTTTATAGGTCTAATCCCAAAACACTTTCCTTTCTTAGGAGGATGGCCAGAAGTTGAGGGTGGACACAACACTAATGGTTGGATTTATTTGCAAAGCAATAAAAAAAAGGCCTTCAGTTCTCACTAGAACAATAAAAATGACCATCTATCAGGGTGGCAGAACATTCTTAGAGTTTCAGATATACTGGAATCAGGCGTAATAAGAGAGGTTTATAATCAAGGAGAAATAAACTTGGGCTTCATGGCAACCTCCACACGTCACCACCAAAAAAGTATTGCTATTGATGAAACCAGTCAGGACAGAGGAGAAAAGAGGGGCTGCCATGCTTCCCCTGCTGAACTAAGTCCTGGGGAAAAAGCAAGTATCTCCTTCTTATCAGGAAAACTGCAGAGGCAGCTGGGGCTTGTAGTGGGTCAAATTTTGGACCACTTTATTCATTGTGCCCCTAACCTCTTGCATTCTCTGTAGGTGGTAATGGTCCTTTCTGGGGATCAATAGTAGATTGACCAAAACTCTGAAGGTTTATGGCTGAAGACAGGCATGTAATGATACTCTACAACTGTGAGGATCCCATACCCTGGGGCTAGAGGCCCCCATTCTTTGTTCTGAGGTTTAAGAGGGGACACTTTGAAGTCTCAGCAGTCCCTCCAGAGTCACCTGGGGAAACTGTGTCTATTCCACAAAAAAGGGAAAGACAGAGGGGAGGTTGGGCTACATATACAAGGAGCCTCAGAAGGATGTGGTAAACATTGGCCTTTCTTTGTGGAGGTCTGCAAAGATTTACCAGAGGAAAATCAGGGACATACATTATCCTGACAGTCTAAAGCAGAGGATGCTGGCTTAAGGAATCAGCTCTCATGTATTCTTTTCAGTGGAAAGTCAGGATACAGTAGAGAAATGATTAAAATGCTCCGAGAGGCTAAACTAATCTATATAATAAAGAGCAGAGTAAAGAGAGTTAAAAAGATATTTTTGGAGAGGAAGAAGTAACAGAGCACGTACAGGTATGAGGGAACTGAAGACAAGTAGAAAGGATTATTAACTGGATCCCCATGGCTGACTTTTGAAAAGTATGACTGGATTTGGGAATTCCTTTTTATTACTTTTGACCACTGTACTCTGTTTATTTGAATGTGTGATACTAGCATCTGGGCCATAAAGGGCCCAAGATTTATTTATTTAGATTATTCAGATACTTAAAACAGAGATGAGAAAGTGTGGTACTGATAATACTAAAGTCACAGGGTTCAGATCCTCATACAAGCCAGCTGCAATGAAAAATAAAATATAAAAAATATAAATAAATAAAAACCCACAGAGAAAGACCACACCACTCTTCACTCCTTTACCACCATTTTTTAAATTTAAAATTATTTATTGGGGCAACCGGCACAACACAACAAGGTGGCCGCCGCACCTCCGGGGGCCTGAGGAGAAGAACCCGCGCGTCTCCTGCCTCGCCTTGTCCCGGGGGGCTGCCCAGCCCGGCTCGGCTCCTCGGCGGGTTTGATAGACACCAGCTTGATTCTTGCAATGAAGAAAGGTCCTCAACAAAAATTATTCTCCAAAGCCAAGATGACACCGTCATTTCACTCTCCTAGTCCATCGCTTCTTATATCCAATATGAGATCTAGGTCACTTTCACCTTTAATTGGATCTGAGACTCTGCCTTTTCATGCTGAAAGACAGTGCTGTGAACAAGTCGAGATGACAGATGACAGCAATATGCTTTTGGACTACCAAAACCGTAAAGGAGCTGATTCACATGTAGGAGTTCGCTGTATTACAGAGGCCCTCATTAAAAAACTTACTAAACAGGACAACTTGGCCATGGTAAAATCTCTGAACCTTTCACTTTCTAAAGATGGTGGCAAGAAATTTAGGTATATCGAGAATTTGGAAAAATATATTAAACTTGAAGTACTGAATCTCAGCTATAATCTAATAGGGAAGATTGAAAAGGTGGACAAGCTGTTAAAATTATGTGAACTCAATTTAACATACAACAAAATCAGCAAAATTGAAGGCATAGAAAATATGTGTAATCTGCAAAAGCTGAACCTTGCAGGAAATTAAATTGAGCATATTCCAGTATGGTTAGGAAAGAAGTTAAAATCTTTGCGAGTCCTCAATCTGAAAGGCAACAAGATATCGCTCCAGGATGTAAGCAAGTTGAAACCACTTCAAGATTTGACTTCTCTGATCCTACTTGAAAATCCAATTGTGACCCTTCCTCATTACCTACATTTTACCATTTTCCACCTCCGTTCACTGGAAAGTTTGGAAGGTCAGCCAGTAACCTCTCAGGATAGATAGGAGGCTTTTGAGAGATTCAGTTTAGAAGAGATAGAAAGACTGGAAAGAGACCTGGAAAAGAAGATGATGGAAACTGAAGAGCTTAAGAGCAAACAAACAAGATTCCTCGAGGAAATTAAAAATCAAGATAAACTGAACAAATCTTTAAAAGAGGAGGCCATATTACAGAAGCAGAGCTATGAGGAACTAAAGGGTGACCTAAACATGAAAAATGAATTGCTAAAACAGAAGACCATGGAACTAATGCGAGCATGTCAAAAGCAGTATGAGCTAGAACAGGAATTGGCCTTTTCTAAAATTGATGCTAAATTTGAACCACTCAATTATTATCCATCAGAGTATGCTGAAATTGATAAAGCCCCAGATGAAAGTCCTTACATTGGCAAATCCAGATACAAGAGAAATATGTTCAGCACAGAGAGTTACATTATCGATAATGCCCAGCAAGTACAGATCAAGAAGATGGAACCAGAAGAAGGGGAACAATTTAGAAATGAGCATGTGAACTTGAGAGCCCATGCACCACAGGACATACAACTGGAAGACAAAGAAAAAAAAATAAGTGCAGGTTAAAAAAAAGTTATTTTAAATTATTTAAAAATATAGAAAGATTGAATATAAAAAAAATTATTTATTGAGTACTTACTACATCCAAGGCTCTCTGGAAACTCAAAATCCAGTGAGGACTCACACACAAAAAAGTTTTTAGATGGAACTGGTACTTCCTAAACTAAGACTTTAAAACAATTTTTCTCAAAGTGAGGTTCTGATTAGTCCATTTATGTTGCTTATAACAAAATACACGGAACTGGGTAATTTGTAAGAAAACAAAATTTATTGCTTCAGTTTCTGAGGCTGAGAAGCCCAAAGTCCATCTGGTGAGAGTCTTCTTTGGTGGTGGCTTTACAGCAATGCAGGGGTCTCACATGGCAGATAATGGAGGAACAGGGAGAGTAACCTCCTCATTCACTCTTTTTAAAGCCACTAGAACCACTTCCATTATTCCAAGAATGGATTCATTCATGAGGGTGCAGTCTTCACAATCCAATCACCTCTCAAAGGCCCCACCTTTCAACTACCACAATAGGATTTCCCACCCTTTTAACACTGTTACAGTAGGGACTAATCTGGGGGGACATCAGTCCACAGCAGGATCTCTATCGGAATCTCCTGAGGATGCTTATTAAAAATGCAGATTCCTGCATTCCACACAGATCACAACTTTGAGGATGTGATATGCATTTTTATCAGGCTTCCTGGACTCACTGTCCTGAGGAGCTGGGGGAAAGAAGGAAGAACCACCCACCAAGGTGAGTGGGAGGAAATAGTGTGCAAAGGCTTGAAGTAAGTTCTCCATCTGAAAGTCACTTAAATGTTCAAGGAGAATTAAATTCAGTCTCTAGGAAAGAAATGACAACTCCTGGGTGTCAAAGCTACAGGGTATGTAAGATATACAGTGAACTATTCTGCATGTACTCAACTGGCTTTAACATAATGGGAACAGACCAAGGTAGCCTTTAAAAACATTTTTATTGTAGACATATTTAACACAAGATTATTCGGTATAAAATGTCTAATCTACCTATTCTAGACTAACATTCCTATATGACCACATTTACACATACTTCTTTGGTGTGGGATTAAAAGCCACACATATTATCTTAACCTCTAAGTGGGTGCTTATGATGGTCCACTAGTTGCCTTATAGGTATAGAAATTCCTCACTCCCTTGGGCCTTAGGAGAGTAGAGGAGTAAGAGGCACTCCTATCATGGGAGCAGGTATTGTGGAGCTATGAAAGCTCAGCCTTATACTTGTTTTCTGTGGTTGGGGGCTCCCTTTCTGTGAATGGTTTCCATAGGTGCTGTTCACACCCTTGCTATGTATGATTGGCTATATGCATATTAGTACATCCTCATATGTCCATTCTAGATATAATTGGTGCACATACTGGTTCTACCACTCCCAATTTGTAGGTTTGACATGTAAGCAAGTTAGATAACCCCAATATATCCACAATGATAAGATGTGGTGACCCTCCCTTCGATGTAAGCAGCCCTCATGGGCTAGAACTGGGACTTCAAGTCATAATTCATATACTCATACACTTTACACCCACCCAGCCTAAGGGTCTTTATCTATTGCCCATGGGTAACTGGACCACAACTCCCCAGTAATTCCACAGGGCCAAAAGAGAGGGCTTGTGATCCAAATTAATATTTGCCGAACGGTTCCCTGTGCCTGGTCTCTAGCCAGCCCCACATTTACAAGACAATATGATAAGAACCCTGCCCAGCTAGGGAACTTGGGTGAAGGAGATAAAGAGAAAAAAAGGAAAACCACTTAGAGTAACAAAAGCTGTTGCTCATTTTTAAACGAAGTCAAGGATGATTTGAGTCACTGACCACTTATGGCCACTGCTGCCAGAGTGGTCCTGGGCCAAAAAGCAAAGAAAATTGACTCAGGTTTCTGTGGCTTTCCCTTCCTCTTACCTGGGTATGGCACAGACTGAGAAGTAGTCACAGGCCAGGTTAAGGAAGGGTTGTTTGCTCATGCACCATTAGGATAAGATCTGTCTACATTCCCTCCTCCAGCCATTTGCTTAACACCTATACAAATGTCAAGCCATTTGTAATGTTGTGGTCTCAACCCTGAGCAAATGCACCAAACTCTGAAAGTGAATTCTGCTGTATGCTGGCTGTGTGATTTTAGGCAAGTAACTATTTCCTGAACTTCACTTTACTCATCTGTAAAATGAAGATAATACCTATGTATTAATTTGCTAGAGTTGCCGTAACGAAGTACCACAGACTGGGTAGTTTAAACAACTGAAATTTATTTTATCACAATTCCAGAGGCTAGAAGTCCAAGATCAAGGTGTTAGCAAAGTTGGTTTCTTCTGAAGCCTCTCTCCTTGGCTTGTAGATGGTCGCCTTCTCCCTGTGTCTTTACATGGTCTTCTCTCTGTATGTGTGTCTGTCTTCATTTCCTCTTCTTAGAAGGACACCAGTCATATTGGATTAGGCCCCACCTAATGACCTCATTTAAACTTAATTTTCTTTTTAATGGCCCTATCTCCAGATACAATCACATTCTGAGGTACTGGAGGTTAGGACTTCAACATATGAATAGGTGGGGTGGAGGGGTGGAGGGTTACACAATTCAGCCCATAACAGCCTGCTAGGTATTATTATGATAACTGAATTAGCTAATGTGTTTAAAGCATTGACATAAAGCCTGACATAATATGCCCCCCAAGATGGTAATTGCTATTGATTTGAGATCCCATATAAAAGAAGGATTCTGCCATTTAAATATAGAGAGGGAGCTGGCCAGCTAGCTCACTTGGGAGAGAGTGTGTTGCTGGTAACACCAAGGTCAAGGGTTCAGATCCTCATGCTGGCGAACTGCCAATAAATAGAGAGAGAATAAAAGAAAGAGGGAATTCCTATTATGGCTCCTCATTCAGCATCTGGTGGGCACTGCTCCTCTTCTTCCAGGCCTTATTTTGAAAAATGCTAACACATGCCTGAATATAACACCTGTGGAGGTCTTTTTATGGGATGAAAAGCAAAGCAGAGTGTTAAATTTTCTCTTCCATGCCTGTTGCTGTTATCCTCCTGGCTATATTGTAAACTCTCTGAGGACTGTCTCACACTTCTTTTGTGTCCCTTCCTATTTAAGAACAACATGCTGAATGCACAGTAAGAGCTCAGTAAAAAGCAACCAATCAAACCACATGCCCTCATGATAGTTTAACTTATTTGCAGTAACAAGTACTGCTCAGAGGTGCACTTTACGGAGAGGGTAAAACGCCATCTAGTGACATTTGTTATTAGGCTAGGAGGGTGTGAGATTCACAAAATCCCAGACTGGTACTTCCTTTCTTATTTATTTGATATTTCTATATGCAAAACCAATTAGAAATCTTCTTATAGTATGACAGCTTTATACATTAACGATAAATTCAACCAAGCTTTTATTTTTCATTATTTCCCAGAGATTTCTAGCCTTCATATATTTAACCTCTGTGAACTGATTATTTATGGAATGGAAAAGCAATAAATAGAAGTGTCATACAATTATCATTGACAATAGAATAAATATAGAGAAGGCCATGAGGAATCAGGAATCATGAAGCATCTATTTGGTATGAAAAATGTGAAGTAAAGTGACTGCAGGAACATCTTAGTGCTGTGAAACTATTGTTCCTGTACTATAATGCCAGACTTAAACAATTTGATGACTAAAACTTTTACTTATTTATTTTTGTGTGTGTGGCTGGTACAGGATCCAAACCCTTAACTTTGGTGTTATCAGCACTGCCGCTGTAACCAACTGAGCTATCTGTCCAGCCTAAAACTCTTAATAATAAAATTTTAATAACACTTATACCTGTCAACATGTCATACTTTCTTTCTTTCTTTTTTTTTTTTTTTTTGGTGGCTGGCCAGCACAGGGATCCAAACCCTTGACCTTGGTGTTATCAACACAGCACTGACCAACTGAGCTAACTGGCCAGCCCTACTTTCTTGAGAAAACTTTATTCTTGTATCCCAAAAGTTTATTCTATGATGAAATCTTCAGCTTTGGCAGAATACTGTTTTTAACATTCAACTATTTTGCATGTGGCCAAAGTATGTTTTTGTTGCACATCTACTTAGAACCTATTATTTGCCAAACTGTGGTTTAGGTACTGAAGATAAAGAGAGGAGACAGATACAGTCCTTGTCTTCAGAGTTTATCTTATGGGGGTCAGGGTAGAGATAGTGTATATTGTGGAAAATATGCTGTGAGCGCATGGGTGGAATGTGGGATCCTGTTTTGGGCCATCAGAACCCAGGGTTTTTGGGGACGCAGCAACCCCCCAAAAGATAATCAGATGGTAAGTACTGAGTTCTACTAAGCATAAATGCTTCCTGGAAGAGGTCAATCTAAACTAAACCTTAAAGGAAGAATCAGAGGTGGCTGGTTAAAGGGTTTAGGGTTACAGAGGCATGGTGGGGAGAGCAAAGGAAGCACTGGAAAGGAGGAAACAGTGATTTCAGACCAAGGGAACAGAATATGTGCAAAGGACCTGAGGGAAAAGAATAATACAATCCATTCTAGATCTGGAAGTACACAAGCAGCTGTACTTACATATTTCCAACTTACTGTGGTAGCCAGCCTCTAAGATGGCCTCCCCATGACCCTCCCCACTACTATTCATGTCCTGTGTCGTCCCCTCCAACACTAAATAATTGGTAACCTGTGTAACCAATAGGATATTGTGAAAACTATGGTGTACAACTTCTGAGGCTAATCATAAAAGACATGTGGCTTCTGTCTTGCTCTCTTTTGGATCATTTGCTCTGGGAGAAGCCAGCTGCCATGTTATGAGGACACCCAAGAAACCCTATGGATAGGACAAGGTGGCAAGGAATTGGAAGGATTGCCAATAGTCATGTGAAGGAATCTTCTTGGAAACAGTTTCCAGACCCAGTTGACTGGAGCCTCAACCACATCCTCTTGAGAGACCCAGAGCCAGAACCACGCAACTAAACCTCTCCAGATTCCTGATGCACAGAAACAGTGTAAAAAATGTTTTAAATTGTTTTAAGTTGCTAAATTTTGGGAGGAATTTGTTATGCAGCAATAGATAACGAATATACTCACTGGTGTGCACAAAGACAGCAAAATGCATCGGTTTCTATCCATCAGTCATTTCCACACCAGCTATCAGATTACTTTGGTCCATAGCTTGCTTTGTAAGTTTGTGTTTAGTTTTAGAAATATTTTATGGAGATTGTTAACCCTGTTATATCCAGGAAACTCAAAAGCAGAGTTGAAAGGAAGAGGCAAATTATAGAAACAAAAGTGGAGATGATAAAGGCGGAAGTGGTGAGAAAATTACAAAAGCTGCACCTGCCTAAGGGATACGTTCTCAGTATGATTTTGAAGAACAGAGGGAACAGGAAACAGATGAAACGCCTATACCATCCACAGCAATCACCAAGCAATGAGGAAAAGCAGATGATGAAATGGAAAAATTGAGTCTGTGCCTAGAGTATCAGCACCAACGCTGGATGCCTTTTAGCTTTTTGAGGCTCAGAGTTTATTGGAGGGCTTAAAGAACAGACCTAGCAAAAGAGTCACTGGGTCACTGGTGGTTTCACAGGGGATGGCTTGTTGGCTTTAAGACCTATTTTAATCTGCACAGCATCAAAGTGAGCAGGAAGTGGTGTCTGCAAAAACCTTCACTGCCAAGTAATTCTCAACTGCATCTGCAGGGATCATCAGAAAGGTGGCTCATCTGCTTCAGTAGATCAGAATCAGTGGTTGTAACATTTCGAAGAATAAACTCACTCATTGATAGAAATGCCTTTGGGAGAACTTCAAAGAAACCTGGGCTCAGGCCATGGTTCTGGGGCTTGTACCTCCCCCTACCTTTTCTCTCTTATGAACGCTAGTATATATGCTTCTGTACCCCCACTGGAAATTGGGACATTACTCTCTTGTGATTACCCCGTGCGTTGCCTTCTCCCAGTACGTCAAATAATAAAATTTGTTATGCCTTTCCTTCATATTGGAAAAAAAAAAAAAAAGAAATGGCTTTGGGATCTAAGCCTTAGACTCATTCATACATTCATTTCAACAAATATTTATTGAGCTCCAAGGATGGGTGAGATCCATGCCCTCATAGAGCTTTTTTCAAAAAAAAAATGGGAACAAGACAGTAAACATGTAAATAAACTAGATAACAATGTCAGGTGATAAGTGCTATGAAGAAAAAGCAGGGTGAGATACAGCGAGGGAATTGAAGATATGTGCTATTTTTAGAAGGCTGGTCAGAAAAAGCTTGTCTAAAGAGGTGACATTTCAGTTAACTCTTGTCACTTTAGGCTTACCGATATACAGACTAAGAAACTGCCATTCAAAACCTACCCTGTTTATAATTAGACAAAGGCTGGCCCTTGGCTCACCTGGGAGAGTGTGGTGCTGATAACGCCAAGGCCAAGGGTTCCGATCCCTATATAGGGATGGCCTGTTCACTCACTTCAGAGAGAGTGGTGCTGACAACACCAAGTCAAGAGTTAAGATCCCCTTACCAGTCATCTTTTTTTTTTTTTTTTTGGACCGGTAAGGGGATCACAACCCTTGGCACGGTGTGGTCCATACCACGCTCAGCCAGTGAGTGCACCGGCCATCCCTATATAGGATCCGAACCTGCAGCCTCAGCGCTACCAGCGCTGCACTCTCCCAAGTGAGCCATGGGGCCGGCCCTACCAGTCATCTTTAACAACAACAACAACAACAACAACAACAACAACAAAAAATATATATATATATGGGGCCGGCCCTACCAGTCATCTTTAACAACAACAACAACAACAACAACAACAACAACAACAATATATATATATATATATATATATATAATTAGACAAGTGTCTGTAGTTCAGTGTGGCTGCAGCTTAGAAGTGAGGGATGGGGAGAGGGAGGATTGGCCCATGTGGTGAATCTAGATAAGGGAGTAGTAACCAAATCATAACGGGCTTTGTAGGTCACAGTAACTAGTTTGGATTTTATCTGTAGAACAATGGGGATCCACTGAAGGGTTTTAAGTTGGGAAAGGACAGGATTGGCTTAAGAAAATCACTCTGCATGTAGGTTGGAGATATCAGCCCTGAAGGCGGGGGAAAGTGGTTAAAAGGCTATTTTCCAAATAGGCCAATAATCCAAATGGCCTAAATTAAAGAGACAAGGGAGCTAGAAGGAAGTTGCCAGATTCACAAGCTTTTCAGTATTAAAAGAGGTGAAAGGGCAAGATTTGGTGGTTGTAGAGTGTGAGGAAGAGAGAAGAATGATGACAGGAATAAAGGTGGGCTTATTTATTGAGAATGGAAAAACAAGGTTAGGAGCAAGTGGATGAAGAGTAATTCATTTGGGGATATGTTGAATTTGAGGTGCCTATAGGATATCCAAGTGAATGTCAGCAGGAAGTTGAAAATATAGGTCTGGGGCAGACCTGTGATGGAGATACATAAGTGTGGGATATGAAAGGTAATTAAAACCAAGAGAGGACAGACAGGTCACCTTTGTTCAGGGAAAAGAGAAAAGTGTCAATAACAGAACCACGAGGAAAACCAGCATTATAAGGACTGGCAACAAAGGGGCAGAAAGTGAGGGAAGGCTAAAACAGAATGACTAATCAGAACCATAGAGGTCAGTGAGATGTGGGACATTGTGATTTCATAGTTTCATGTGGTCAAGTGGCTTTATGTTCTGAGGCCAGTCACTTTCCTGTCTTTGACCCTCTGACAAAGCTTTCATTTTACTCAATAAATATTCATTGATCCTGTACTATGTGCCACTAAATATTCATTGATCCTGTACTATGTGCCACTATTCTAAGTGCTCAGGAAACATCAGTGAATAAAACTGACAAAAAGCCCTGACTTCAGGGAGCTTACATTCTAGCGTGGGGAACAGACAATAAACATTTAAAATAGGTTAACAAATATTAGAAGGTGATAAATGTTATGAAAAAAATAAGAGTAGAGTAAGGGGCATCAGGATGTAGAGAGGGTATGTGTGCAATTTCCAATGGGACAGTCAGAGTAGGCCCCACTGAATGACAATTGAGTAAAAATTTAAGGTTTGCCCAGTAGGTATGTAGAGGTAGAGCATTCTAGGAAGAAATCACAACTAGTGCAAAAGCCTTGAAGCATACTTAGGAAGTTCAAGCAGTGAGCAGGGTTAGAGTACCAGGAGATGAGGTCAAGGAAGAAATATTGGGCATCGGGTAGGATTTTGGCTTTCGCTGAGAAAAATGAGGGGCCATTGGAGGGTTTTGAGCAGAAAAGTGTCATTCTGACTGCTACGATTAGAATAGATGCTGAGAGGCGAGGGTAGGAGCAAGAAGACCAGGGAGGAGACTAGTGTAGAAGCTCAAGCAAGAAATGACGGTGCCCTGAACCACGATTAAAGCAGAGTGGGTTTCTTGATGGCTTGGAAGTGGGATGTAAAGGAAAGGGGAGTCAAGGCTAACACCCAGGCTTGTGTCCTAAACCAAAGGAAAGATATTGCCATCAGCTGAGACAAGGGAGACTGTGGGAGGAGCAGGTCATTTGTTTGCTTTTGGTGGAGAGGGAGAGCGGGTAGGAATCAAGAGTTCAGCCTGGCGTCCAGGTGGAAATGTCAGCCGGGCAGCTGGCTGTACAAGTTCAGGAGCGCAGCCTGAGCTGGAGATGCATGAATGTCGTCAGCATATGCTTGGTATTTAAAACAAGGAGAGGAAATAAATACGTACTTTTAAGTGTGATGAGTGCCACGAAGAAAACGCAAGGGAGCGAGAGCGTGTAGGAGGGAATTTTACACAAGATGGCCAGAGAAGGCCTTTCTGAGAAAGGAAGGCATGCTTCTCTCGCAGAGGAGAGAAGGGAGAGGAAGCGCGTGGGGGACACTGGTGGGTGGAGTGCGTCCCACCCCACAGCCAGAGCGGGGACAGTGAGGCGGTGGCGCTGGGCCGGCGAGGACCGCCTGCGGCCTGTCGTCCCCGCCTGACCCGCGGCCCTCGGCTCCTGCCTTTGGCGTGGTTACGGGCGGCTGAAACCGAAACTCATCTAATGGACACGTCCAGCTTCTAACAAAAGCCAAGCAAATTCGGCTAGAGTGCAGATTTCATTGATAAGACAGCTCAACTACTTTCCAGCCAATCCTAGCAACTAATGAACTCGTAAAACCCACACAATCACAACTTTTCTAACGACAGCGGGAGGCCTCAGGCTCCCTCCCGCGGGCACAGGGGCCGCCTCACTCGCGTCACTCTGAGGTAACAGCCTTTCTCTTCAACCGCTCCATGGAACCTCCGGGCGCGACACCCCCCCCCCCCAACGGGTCGCAGGATGGGCCAGGCCCCGTTGCGCTAACCTGGCTGGTCACGCTCCACAAAAGGATTCACTGGGCGGGACGACCCGACGTCTCTTCCTCTTGCTCCCATTGGCTGCCGTCGCCAGGCTCGCCTCCCCTACTGGCTACGGGGGAGCCTCGGGCTCGGCAGAAGCTCACCTCCGGCGCACTGAGCAGGCGCGGCTTCGCGTCGGCTGGAGGGGGCGGGCGGGGCGGCGCGCGCTGCGTCCCGGCGCTCGGCTTTCCCTCTGCCGGTCCCGCCCTCCGTCGCGGCGGCGCGGTGCACCCTGGGATAGGGAGCGATCTCCGAGCGAGGCAGCAAGATGGACGCGGGATTCTTCCGCGTAAGTAGAAGCACGGGGATCTGAGGGGCAGGGAGGGGCTTCTCGGTAAGGCCCGGCAGGAGGCCTAAACTTGGGGCAGGGTCGCCAACGAGGGGAGGCTTCGGAGATCCTGAGGATCCCCCGTGCCGACGGACGCTCCCCCCTCCGCGGCGGCGGGGACCGGTGCGCCCCTGCGCAGTCTCCTCCTCCGGGATCGTCCCCCCTACGCGGCGGCGACGGTGGCCGGAAAATGGCGGCGGGACTGGGCCGGAACGGTCCCTCGCTGCCCGCCTGCTTGGCGGGGCCTGCAGGCCGAGCCCCGGGCGTGAAGCGGGTCCTGGGGCCTAGCGGAGCCGCGAGGAGGAAGTCCCTAGGGGGAGGCCGGAGGGAAACCCAGAGGTGACTGGCGGCGGGAGGCACCGAGCGTACGGTTTAGGTGGCACAGCCCAGGAGAGCGTGTGACGGAGAGGCGGGCAGGAAGCGGCGTTTGGCGGCTTCCCGTGAGAAAGCTGGTTCCCCCATCCGCCCACGTCCTTCTTCCTGGCCCTAGGCCTTCGCCAAGGCGCCTGGTCAGAGTTCGCGGGAGCTCCCGCCCAATTTGATAACCCTTTTGGGAGGGGAACTCTGACACTTTGCAGTTGGAACGTTTGAATCTGAGTCTCTTTGAGGGCAGTGAGTGCGACGAAAAGGACACGCGTGTGAGGAGGCAGGTGATGGGGCGAATCTACTCTCCTTCCCGCCTTCCACCTCCCCCCTCTTCATCCCCGTTTGTTTTACTTTTTCGGAGTCGGCTGGTGAAAAGTTGACTCTTACCTAAGCTTTCCAGGCGCTGCCCCGCCCATCGCCTGCAGGCAGGGAAGTTAACCTCGACGTAGTCGATCCTCCGGGCCCAGACTATCAGGCTGGTGCTGGAGCCCGTTTGTCCCATATTCCACTCCTGTAGGAAATTAGCACTAGGTCGAGATCTAGATGAGTGGGAAGGGATACTTATGAGTATAAGACTAGAGTTGAGCAGCAGTGATCCCTTCAGAGCTTACAAGTTCTTTTAATGCAGAATGGAAATTTATAAAGACCAGTTGGTCTAAGCCATACCTCCACTTTCTGGAGCATATAATTTGCAGTTTGTATGTGTGTTTTTATGTTTTTTGTTGTTGTTTATTTGTTGTTGTTTTTCTGACCAGTAAGGGGATCGCAACCCTCGTCACTGTGTGGTATGCACCACGCTCAGCCAGTGAGGCACCGGCCATCCCTATAAAGGATCCGAACCCGTGTCCTCAGCACTACCAGCGCGGCACTCTCCCGAGTGAGCCACGGGGCCGGCCCTTGTATATGTGTTTTTAAAGGAAAAGTTGTAAAAGGGGAAGGCCAGGGCTTTAGTAAAAATATTTTGGCACTCCAAACCAGGCATTGAAATTCTTCTTTAATTGGCTTTAAATATGCCAACGAATTTTTCATCAAAAGTTGCAATATTATTCCAAGCATTTGACCTAAAACAGCCAGTTATTGGACTATTCTTGGGTCATGCAAACAATAAAGGTGGTTAATTTATGGAACGATGGTTTTGTTTTTTTTAAAAGATGACCGGTAAGGGGGTCTTAACGCTTGCCTTAGTGTTGTCAGCACCACGCTCTCCCAAGTGAGCAAACCGGCCATCGCTATATAGGGATCCGAACCCGTGACCTTGGTACCATCAACACCACACTCTCCCAAGAGAGCCACAGGCTGGCCCTGGAACGATAGTTTTAAACGAGCTTATTTTCACACCAGAATTTTCACACTGGTGATGAGTTTTTTTGTAATTTCTATCAAAGTGTTTTGTAGTAAATATTCAATATTTCCCATGGTGCAAAAGTAATATGTTGAAACAGAATTTTGTCAAATGTTTTCCCTTGAAAAGGAGTTCCAATAAAAGAAGAGCAAGGTGGTTGATAAGTACATTTTAAAATGAAGTTTGCTTTTGGTATTGGTAAAAATCGGGGAAAGAATGCAGTTTTTAACACACTGCTTACAATTCCTTAAATATAGGAGTTAACTGGATTTAAGCTCTGAGTTAAAAGATTTTAGGGCAGTTATCTTTCTGTTACACTGCTAACCAGATAATAAACTGAATATTTCAGTTAAGGTAGAAATGACATTTTGGTATGTGGCCATACCACCCTGAACACACCTGATCTCATCTGAACCCTGGTTAGTACTTGGATGGGAGACTGCCTTGGAATGTGCAGTGCTGTAGGCTTTAAAGAAAGAAATTTTACCTTCTGTTTACTGAACTTCTGCCACGTGTCAGATACTTTACATATATCATTTCTGATATACACAGCAACCCCTGTTTTAACAAGCAAGGAAACATCCTCAGAGAGGTTAGATAACTTGCTTTGAGATCATATGGCTAACTAGTGGCAGTTGGGATTCTAATCCAGGTTCTTTACCTTCCCAAACAAAATTTTCTTGATCACATTCAAAGGGACTGTGGCCAACTCAGTGAAACAATTAGTAGATTTCAGATCGTACAGCTGATTGATTGTGTTTAATTGGGCCAGTAGCAGTGACAAAACAAAAAAGACTAATTCATAATCACTTGATCTTGTATATTGTAGTATTTGTAAGCTCTCATTTTTCCAAGTTCTTTGCTGAAATTGAAATTAAGGTAAACGTGTGGAAAACTGACAACACAGTCCTGGGGTGTTCTTTTTTCCTTTTCCTCTTGTTTGTATACATTGCCACAATAAACAGAAAAGCCTTATGTATCTATTAGCATAGGAAAAGATGTAAAAAGACAAATCAGACGTAACATTGGTTATAGGGAAGGTGTTAGCTTTATGTTGTATACTGTTGTATTATGTTTGACTTGTGTTGATGAGCATATATTTTTTGATTTTAAAATACAGTCAAGTTTTCAAAATGTCAGCTACGTGGGGAAAAGGGTATACATTTTCCACCTATGACTATTAGTTATGGTGTTTCTATCTACTTGATTACCCTATTTTGCCTTTAAAGGCCATAGCATCATTAGCTGATAGAATGTAAGGATTTAACTTTGAACCCTTAATTAAGATGTATTTCTCTTCCTATAGGGAACAAGTGCAGAACAGGACAATAGGTTCAGCAACAAACAGAAGAAACTACTGAAGCAGCTGAAATTTGCAGAATGCCTAGAAAAAAAGGTATTCTTCTGGAGGGGATTATTTTGCATCTTTACAGCACAGTTGATTCACACATTTTGGGGTGGTTTGGAAGATGTTCCATAAACTGAATGCTAAGAAAAACATTCATAATTGAACCTTTGCCACCTTCTAATCACCACACACATAGCACAATCAAATAAGAATTAGCAAATTGTACTTATGCTAAACAAAAAAATTTCATAAGCTAAAAGGAACTTTGTTAGACAAAACTTTCACTTGAGCTTTCTTTTAGGATTGTGAAGTTATACTCAATAATCGTTTGCATGTTTTATCAGGTGGATATGAGCAAAGTAAATTTGGAGGTTATAAAGCCTTGGATAACAAAACGAGTAACAGAAATCCTTGGGTTTGAAGATGATGTTGTGATTGAGTTTATATTCAACCAGCTGGAAGTGAAGGTACTAATATACAAA